>NC_080670.1:6927530-6952530 GCF_030247195.1 Topomyia yanbarensis | reverse complement strand
AACACGCTCAATTGTTTCCCGCGTAAAAGATTCCATTTTTACCATTTTTAAGTACAGTGAATTTTATCTGAAATTCAAACTTTTCTGCAACACAGAGCTTTATATAAATTATAGTCAATGCCTACTATAATAATTAATGTAATTCAATTTGCCGCCAGTCCGCCTTCTGATTGCCTATTAACATACTGACAAACGGAAACGATTTGTTCTACAATACGCACGACAATTTTTGAAAATTTTGCTAATTGATTTAACAGTGAAAGGGCTTATGATCAAAATATTTTTTCGAATTTGAAGATCTTTTTATCAGATCCAGCGAACAACGAAACTCCACCGTACGGTTTCCAGTAGCTCGTTCCCGCGCGGTAATATATTACAGAACAGGTTTCCTCCCAGTTCATGTCGGCTCCCTTCCCGAGAAGCGATCTGCTGCCACCATCCACGACCATCAGCAGCTTAGCTATCCGCTGTCATCGGTCCTTTAGGAAAATCATGAGCCGCCTTGTTTATCCAAACTGCACAGTGCCAAAACAGCGTGTGTGTGTATGCGATTATGAAATCATCTTGACACGTACACGCCATCAGCAGTGGTCAATATGGCGTCGGTCTCTTCATCGGTTGAAGCGGCCGCGGCATTGCATCACCGATGGTCGGCTCAGGCGGTGGTAACCTGTTTGGAACCGAGTGGATGGCAAAGTTTCAACCATATGCGCCGATTGCTTGGATGAGTAAAATCCTTTCGTCTTTGACAACCAAGAACAAGGTATTTGTAGTTTGGAGGTGAAATAATGTTAGCGAACTAAATTCGATAGCCTTGTTTCAATTTTGAATTACTAACTATTTGAACTTCACTTTTTCATTCTCATAACCCACTACTAAAAAAGTTTGACCAGACTCTTACTTCACATGATATCGTACAGAAGCATTGGTTGAAACGAACTGGTCAAGTGCCATTAAGTAACCCCCGAAAAGTAACAGCTTAAGATTTTAAAGATATTAGTTTCTACACTTTTCTGTACTCCCAATGAAAGTAGAACACGGATTATATATCGGCTGATCGGCTCGGCATCACAGAGTAGGTAATCGAAATTGAAACAAATGCGTCGATGTGCGGTTACGGTTATGACACACCCGAATAAATTAAAGCTAATCTGAAAAACTATGTCTTTTTACCTCGCCAAGTTGGACAATGCCAATTTTAAAACTTATCCCCCATACACCAACTTACTCCCCGGTGGCTGCACCCTCTGTCAACAGGCAAATTAAAAAAATAAGTTTCTTTCTCTACAGCTTTATGTTTTGCAGCATCGCATATTTTTTCTTCTTTATAGTTTTGTATCACCGAAAGTTGCAAAACAAAAAACTGAGCAGCAAGAAGCGTTTGGTTGAACTTGGGACGCGATAGAACGAGGTGTAATTGGTGCAGTTAATTGACAAGAGGAAAAAAAACTTTAATCAGTGCGCTGGCAACTACGTGCACGGAGCGGCTTACTTAAACAAAATTTATCTTTAACATTTTTCTAATTAACACGAATCATACTGCTCTCATTGGTAGTTGAGAACCTGTTATAATTGTTAATAGGAAAAATACATCCGAATTGATCGACCAGTAGTAGTTTTTTTTTTAAATTTTAAAGGCCAGAACGATTTTCCGTGTCATGGCAAGCTTCCTCCAGTTCGCCGGAAAAGCTCCCGAGTAAATAACAGTATGTGTTTTTATCGCCCATAGATGGAAAACGGAATTTCTTGGGCAAATTTGTTCGTGAAACTAGTTTAAAAATTCAGAAACTTTTGTGTATTCACACAAATCTTTGTAATATAGAAGTTACGACCTTATACAATTTCATAACATAACTTTTACAGTAACGCAGCTGTTCACGCACTTCACCACTCTTCTTACTTTCTGGATCTTTTAGAAAGTTTTTTGCCGTTTTCACCTGCTGAATCAGGACTTTTTCTGCATCCACTGCACTTTCAGCTGTCGCGCGCGAAATGAACGGGTTTGTAGGGAACTTTGGATATCGCGAAAATGAAAACTCGAAAAACTGTTTTTCTGCGACCGACACCAACGATTGCGTTTTACTATCTGTTTTTATTCTATGTTGTTTGTTTACATTCGTCGTCTGTTTTATGGTACAGCTGATTGACAGCGGTTTTCGCGATGCAGAATCCATTTCTGCTTTATGCTCGCACAATGGGTTTGAAGTGTGAATCTTATGGTAAGTATCTTAACATTGCATTTGTTTCTAGGGTTAGTTTAGTTCACTTATTCTTAAATCTAGGTAAGTATTTACAAGTATATACAAAACATAAAATTTCATTTTCATTTCAGGTTCGTATTGGAGAATTAGAGGTGAGTATTGAACATTCCGGCCGCCAATGAAATTTTAAGGAATTCAACGGGCATTAGCGGCGGAAGTTCGAGCTTCTTGCGATGACTGACGTTCAACGGGATATGAAGACCTGGATTCGTCTTCTCGGTACAGGCCTCCTTACAGCTTCCAGGATGATTTTTCGAGGTGCGTCGGGTCCGACTGCAGGATACTGTCCGGGAGTGGTGTGCTGTAAAGGAGGAACATCTGTACGCGAACTGTTGGTTTGACAAATTAGGATGGGGTACTTAACTTGAGTCAAGTCCCAGCCGGGGGTTCTAGGAACCCGCACGGCGAGGCTTGGTTCTTTACAGGTGAACCACGAACCGCTCGATACCCCCGAGCTTGGGCCAGGATCTCGTCTGGCGACTCATTTCCCCGAGTAGGGGCCGGGAGCTCGTCCGGCGGCTCTGTACCCTGAGCAAGGGCCGGGATCTCGTCCGGCGGCTCTGTTCCCTGAGCAAGGGCCGGGATCTCGTCCGGCGGCTCGGTTCCCTGAGCAAGGGCCTTCATTTGGCGTTGTTGACGTAGGGCTGCTAATTGGTGCGGGACTCTGTGCTACGATGGGTGGCGCTACTTCAACTGGAAGTAAGCAGAGCTTCGGGATGGCGCGTTGAACGATGCCGAAGGTCGACTTCACGGTGGCGACACGAACAAGGCCGTCAGGGCCGGGATGAACGCTGAGCACGCGTCCCAGGGGCCATTTCAACGGCGGTGCTCTCTCATCTTTGAGAGCGACGATGGAACCAACAGCTAGATTGTCCATGGCTTCTGTCCAGCGGTAGCGACTTTGCAGGGTGGCGAGATACTCCTTGTGCCAACGACTCCAGAAATGCTGAGTTAGCTGTTGTACTCGTTCCCATCGAGACAACCTGGATTCAGGAACTTCACGGCAATCTGGATCAGGTACCGCATTCAACGGACGACCAATCAGGAAATGTCCTGGAGTCAGAGCAAGCTCATCGGATGGATTGTCCGGCAACGGCGTGATTGGGCGAGAGTTTAGCATTGACTCGACCTGAATCAATGCGGTTTGCAGCTCGGATTCGGTTAGGTGGGCATTTCCGAGGATTTTGCGAAGCAGGGTCTTCACGGATTTCACGCAGGCTTCCCAGATTCCACCGAATGTGGGAGAGCGAGGTGGGATGAAGTGGAACTGTATTCCGTTGTCTGCGCATTCGTTTGCTACGGCATCTTGGTGAACTTGAGTTCGGAAAAGCTTCCGCAGTTCTTCCAGTTCTCGCTGTGCTCCAACAAAGTTCGTGGCGTTATCGCAGTAGATATGCGCAGGCTTTCCTCTACGGCCGACAAATCTTCGCAGGCTCGCAATGAATGTGCTAGTGGTCAGATCCGACACAAGGTCCAAGTGCACGGCTTTGGTAGCCATACATACGTATACGGTGATGTAGGCTTTGAAGAATGGCGATCTCTTATTTCGGAGTGACGTTCTCACGTACATTGGCCCAGCCAAGTCAACGCCAACATTCTGAAACGGGTACGCCTGGTTGACCCGAACAGATGGCAGATCCCCCATCAGCTGCTGCAACGGCTTGGGTTTGGCACGTGCGCATACCATGCAGCCGTGAACAATGTTGCGAACCAAGTTCCGTCCGCCGAGGGGCCAAAATCTTTGGCGCAACGAGGATAGTAGTAAGCTGGGACCGGCATGGAGCGTCTTATGGTGTTCTCTCGTGGCGATCATGTCGGTGAGACGATGTTTGGGGAGGACGATCGGGTGTCTTCCGTCGACAGGTATTGCAGCATTGTGAAGCCGGCCGCCGACACGAATAATGCCGTCTACGAGTGTCGGGTGCAGATACCGTAGCTTGGATTTACGGTTTACTTTTCCGACGGTTTCAAGTTGGCGTATCTCGTTGGCAAAGTACTGCTGTTGTATGCGACGGACCAGATTGAGCAGAGTGCGATCAATGTCAAGAGCCGTCAACGGGCCGACAAGAATTGGTTGGTGATTCTTCCGGTGAAGGCAGTTAGCGGCGAAACGCCGAAGAAGTGTGCCGATCCGAAGTAGCTGACGAAGATTGGAATAGCGATCGACGATATCTGACGGTTCTACGCTCACGACCGGAAGGGCAATAGTCTGTCGGACCTCCGGTTGGTCTAAGTTTGAGGTCGCTACGACGACGTACTTCGCTGGCCAAGGAGCGAATATTGGTTTTAGCCACTGCGGTCCGTTCCACCACAGTGCACTAGCGAGGAGTTCATCGAGGTCCATTCCTCGAGAAACGAGATCGGCGGGATTGTCTTCGGATGGGACGAGTTGCGGATATCCAGTTCAAGACGATGGAAGAATCGGTCCATAGATATGTGGTGGCGGTTATGTCGATGCTGTCCTGAACTTGTTTAAGAAGTCTGGACAGGAGTTGAGCTGCGCATAGCACGAGGCGTGGAATGGTTTGAGTCCCCATCGGAGCGACCTTGGACTTAGAAATCACCAGGCGAACTGTACAAGGGCCCTCGGCAGGTATTGACCGGAGATAGATGCATGCGCCATATGCAGACTCTGAAGCGTCGCTGAACCCGTGAATCTCCAAGCGGTCGTAACCCGGACGTAACACATGGCGAAAAACTCGAAGGTGGGCAAGTGCTGAAAGCTTCTGGTGAAATTCCTGCCATTCGTGAGCGAATCCGTTAGCCACGGGTGTGTCCCAGTCGAGATGGAGTTTCCAAAGACTCTGCAGCATGATTTTCGCCTTTGCAATGGTCGGTCCAATCAAACCTAAGGGGTCGAAAAGACTGCTGATCTGAGAGAGGATCGTTCGTTTGTTCAGAACCGTGCATTCCTTCCAATTCGGCGTCTTGAACGAAAGAAAATCGGTCGACGGTTCCCAGCGGAGGCCAAGTGCAGTCACGGAGGACTCGTGGTCCAAATCGAGTAGTGTTTTCGTCTCTCGGAGCTCCAACGGAATGGTATCAAGAATAGCTTGACAATTCGAAGACCATTGTCGGAGAGGAAGTCCTGCGCAGGCGAGCATTGCAATGAGCTGGTTGCAGGTAACGGCGAGAGATTCAGCATCGTCAGAACCGGACAGCAAATTGTCGACGTAGAAGTCGTGGCGGACAGCGGGTTCCGCCAGCGGAAAATGTTGCCCTTCATCATCGGCGAGCTTCTGCAGCACCCTAGTTGCCAAAAATGGAGCACTGCTTGTGCCGTATGTGACGGTGCGGAGCTGGTAGCTCTTCAGTGGAGCCTCGGGATCGTCGCGCCAGAGAATTCGCTGCAGCGGTTGGTCGGTGGGATGGACCAAAATCTGCCGGTACATTTTTTCAATGTCCGCAGATATCACGAACTGGTGGATTCGAAAACGGAGGACAATCGTCACGAGAGTGTCCTGGATTGTGGGACCAAGAAGCAGGACATCGTTCAGCGAGATACCGGACTTCGAGCGGCATGATGCGTCGAATACGGTACGAAGCTTTGTAGTGGTGCTGTCGAGTTTCATCACAGCGTGGTGTGGAAGGTAGTATTGCGGTTGCGCGTCGATTTCATCGGGGCCAATCTCCCGCATATGTCCCAATCTCACGTACTCGTGGATGAACTGCTGATACATCGCCTTCTTATCGGGACTCGCACCGAGTGAGCGTTGTAGAGAGAAGAAGCGGCGGGTGGTGTTGTATTTGTTGTCCTTTAACTGCCAAAGCAGCTCGTCACGCTTGGGCAGCTTGACGACGTAGCGGCCTTCGGAGTTGCGGGTGGTGTTCTTCAAGAAATGTTCCTCACAGTATCGTTCCGACGGAGACCATCCCTTTGCATCGTGGACTTCTTCGAGCTGCCAGAATCGGTTGACCAATTCATCGATTGTGCAGGGATTACTGAACTGGCACTTGCGTGGATCGCTGTGATCGTGGTTTTCCAATAAACACTCTCCGGAGACGACCCAACCGAACTCTGTGTTCTGCAGAAGCGGTAACTCTTCCCCGAGCGATATCCTGCCGTATCGAAGAATTTGGAAGAAATGGGCGGCACCCAGAATCATGTCGATGTCGCCAGTAACAGCGAATGTTGGATCTGCAAGCTCCACGTGCTTTGGAATCGGCCAGTGGCGGGCTTCTATCGTCGACTGGGGCAGCTTGACGGTAATGGAAGGCAGAACGAGCATGGAGCATTGTACGGAGAAGGGAGTGACTCGAGAGAAGATGGTTATCGTGGCCTGGTATTCAACCAGCGTTGTAGTGTTTCCGATTCCGCTTATCGGGATAGCATGCGGCAATCGGATGCGAGGAAGCTGCAGTCGTTCGCAAAGAGCCCCAGAAACAAAGTTGCGTTGGGAAGCACAGTCCAGCAAGCAACGAGCAGTGACGATGCGACCTCTACCGTTACGGATGTTCACTAGCGCAGTCGGAAGGAAAACGGTTCCAGGAATCACTTCACCAGTATGTGATACGAGGGCAGTCTGAGAACTCATGGAAGGCGCATGAATGTGGGATAAGTTTGCGATTGAGGTAGAGGTAGACGGTTGCTGGATGGGAGCTTGCGAAACAGACTGGGGTGACAGTGAGTTTGGAGCATGCAGCGCAGATGCTGCGGTGAGAGTCGGCTGGAGGGCAACACAGCAAGTTGATCCGGTGGCTTGACCAGAAGCGGGATTGTCGTCAGAGGGCTCAGTATGAAGAAGCGTGTGGTGCTTCTTGGTACATGTACGGCATCTTGACCCAGAACAGTTCCGGGCATAATGGGAACTCGATCTCAAACAGTTAATGCAAAGGTTTTTCTGTCTTACCAGATCTATCCGTTGGCGAAGGTTGAGTTTCCGAAATTCCGGACAGCTGTACAGGTAGTGACTCTCACCGCACTTGTCGCACGGCTTCGGCTTGCTGGCGCTGGAAGAGGGTGTACTGGATACTGCAGTTTGCTGTGTAGCTGCGACTGGAAAGGCTGCTAGCTTGGATGTCGGATTTGGCTTGCTGCGAGGAGGAGCGGTGTTCGAAGTGGCTGAAGAAACTGCTTGCAAAACTCGAGCGTAGTTCTGGAGGAAGTTTACCATCGTCACGTATGATGGCATTGAAGTTGACGCACCAGTGCTTGTGTCCTCTGATGTGCCGGCGGTTCCTCCCAGAACCGAAGCGATGTTGTCAGCATCGAGTTTGCTACAGTGGTTCTCCCATTCCCGGAGCGTACAAGGATCGAGGCGTATAGATAGCTGGTAAACCAGGATAGAGCTCCATCGGTCGGCTGGTTCACCCAAGCTCTTCAGAACGGATATCTGCTGCTCGAAGCGATCGATCAGCGCAAGCAGATCTTCAGCTGATTCCTTGCGCATCACTGGAGTGTCGAAAAGCGTCCGAATGTGACACTTGATTAACTGCCGGTTGTTCTCAAAACGCAGCCGCAACGTTCGCCAAGCGTCCTTGTAGCCCTGCTCGCTTATTTTGATAGGGTCGAGAATGCGCGCTGCCTCTCCTTGAACGAGGCCCTTCAGATAGTGCATCTTCTCGACCGCACTGATGTCGCTCCGGGAACCTACAGCGGATTCAAACGAATCGCGAAAAACACACCAGTCTTCCAACTTACCGCTAAACTTGGGTAGGTTAAGCTCCGGAAGCCTGATGTTCATTGGTCTCGATGGTGCGGGGTTGGCAGAAGGGGGAGAACGTATTTTCTTCGCCAGTTTGGCCAAGTAGAAGGACCGAAGAGCATAATAGCGACCGTCGAACAACTGCCGTTCCTTTTTCAGGTCGATTGGCTTCTTATCGGTGGAAAACATCTCCAATTTCACCACCGTCCGGTGAAACTCGTCGTAAAATTTCTCCAACTTTTCCGCCCACGCTTCTACTTGGCCCGCAAACTTACTGTCCTTGTCGAACTCCTTCGCATAATATTCCAACAAAGCCATTGAATCGACAATATTCTGCTTCGTCAGCTCCAACTCACTGAATTTCCTCTCGTCGGCCATTTTCTTCTGCGGTAGCGCCGTATTCCCGTTCACTCACGCACTTTTCAACCTCCAAGAATCCAAAATGCACCCGAACAGTCAATTTGCAAAATAAAAATTTCACCGCGAAACTTAAAAACTTTTTTGAAAATATTCCTTCAGAAATCTTTATGTTCCAGCACGGCGCGCTCCGTTCAGGCAGTAGGTAAACAATGCACACTACCTACGCTATCGTCAGCTGGCTGTGTCTCGCACGCACTACTCGTTGTAACGATGTAAATATTCTGCGATGGTGGATTCTTGGAGGGAACACTATGCGGTTTTGTTTGCACTACCGCGTAAAATGGCTAGTTTGCCGCTTGGGGACGCTACCGAAAATCACCTTTCGCGCACTTTTTCTGGCTTTACCCGTCTTCAGCGGGGCCGTTCTTTGCGATTTTTTCGCCTATTCTGGGCAATTTACAATCACCTTTTGCCTCTTCTGGGCACCTTTAGTTCACTTTTTGCCTATTCTGGGCAGTTTCCTGTTCACTCGCGGGCACTTTTCTTCAAGATCCGGCTCGAAGGACCAAATTTATGTTCACGCACTTCACCACTCTTCTTACTTTCTGGATCTTTTAGAAAGTTTTTTGCCGTTTTCACCTGCTGAATCAGGACTTTTTCTGCATCCACTGCACTTTCAGCTGTCGCGCGCGAAATGAACGGGTTTGTAGGGAACTTTGGATATCGCGAAAATGAAAACTCGAAAAACTGTTTTTCTGCGACCGACACCAACGATTGCGTTTTACTATCTGTTTTTATTCTATGTTGTTTGTTTACATTCGTCGTCTGTTTTATGGTACAGCTGATTGACAGCGGTTTTCGCGATGCAGAATCCATTTCTGCTTTATGCTCGCACAATGGGTTTGAAGTGTGAATCTTATGGTAAGTATCTTAACATTGCATTTGTTTCTAGGGTTAGTTTAGTTCACTTATTCTTAAATCTAGGTAAGTATTTACAAGTATATACAAAACATAAAATTTCATTTTCATTTCAGGTTCGTATTGGAGAATTAGAGGTGAGTATTGAACAGCAGCTATACATTCAGTATGCTTCAAAGGGTTGTTTTATGATAAAGAAACATCTTTCTGGAAGAACTCATATATCTTGTGACTTCAAAATTGTTTTATGATGTTTGATGTAAATTGCACTAGTTTCAACAGTAAAGTTTTTCAAAATTTTCGCATTTTTCGGGATTTTGGGCATTCTTATTCCCAGGACTCTGGACTATTTTCAATAGCCTTTCGAGTATTTGTACATCGTTTTCGCGTAAGAATCATTCAAAAACAAGGAAATCTGTTGTCAATGAAGGGTGTTACTATCAAAAATTGGTCCAAAAAAAAATGTGTGTAAATCGATCAAACTTTTTATTGAAAAATCATATCATGTTTCTGTTCACTAAAGCTTCCTTTTTTGGCGATTGCGAATTCCTGGGCCGTTCGTTTGACTTCTTCCATCGAGTTTTGCTCAGCCTCCTTGGTCACTTTCCTCCGCTTAGAATGCCAGTTTGCCTTGAACTGCATCTACCTGCCAGATGTCTTTCGCATCTTCTTGTGGTTCCGCTTGACAGCTGCCCAACAGATCTTTATTGGGCGGAGCTCTGCTGTGTTGGGTGGGGGGAGGGAGGTTCTGTAATGGCAAGATGCCCATGTCGGCCAAATAGAACGGAATAATTGTGTTGTTTGGGAAAAGGCAACTCCATGTACTCTTACACATAAATTTCCTGGTCCCGGTTGTGATATAAATTTTTAAGCCATATGAACACATGGCCTGCCACACGAGATATTCCTGTGCGAACTTCGACAGCTTCGTGTATTTGAAAATCTCTGCCACATTTCCTTTTCCTGTCGACGTGTTATATTCTTGTCGTGGAAGCTGTTTAAAGTCTATCTTGAGACAGGTTTCATGTGCCACACAATCAAACTTCGTTATTTTATTTTTACTTAAACTTTTCAAATGTGTGTGCAAATATATCTAAATTTTCAAAAAGTAGTCTTTGCCTTTCAAAATTCACTTCTCTTTTGTCTCCTAAAACAGGCCATCGTTTAACTCTTTGGAACGTGATTTTTTTATTGTTAATACTGTTATTTTTAGCTTTATATAGGTTTTCGTGGTCTCTGATTATGATCCTGCCGTCGAATATGTAAAATTCAAAATGGCGTATCCAATATGGCGACTGTGCTTGACCAAATTTCATGTTTTTATATTGGCCCAAAAAGTCTTACAAGGGGGTTTTCGAGGTCGCTGATTTTGATCCTGGCGTCAAAAATATTAAAATTCAAAATGGCGGATCCAATATGGCGACTATGCTAAATTTCAAGTTTATTATATTGGCCTAAACGTCCTATAAGGGTTTTTTCAACGTCGCTGATTTTGATTCGGACGTCGGAAATGTAAAATTCAAAATGGCGGATCCAATATGGCGACTGTTTTATACTCATTGTAAATAAATTTGCAAATTTCGTAAAAAATGGCTCTCCATTGTGTAGCCGCTATTTTGAATTTTCAAATTTCTGTTATCAGAATTGTAATCAGCGACCTCAAAAACCACATAATCTATAAAAAAAATTATGCTAGTTGGGAAGTTATCCCTGCCTCTCAGAATCTATTACAGACCAACATAATAATAAACTCCATTTTTGCATATTTTGATAATTTTTTTTCTAATAAACGGACCTACGAAAAATTCTGCAAAAAATCTATTATTAAGTTCAATGTTTGAGATACTTGCAAAAAAAAATTCGGATGGATTTTGGATTACGGCTATGGACTATGGAGAGCGTACAGGTTCAAATATACAAGAAATTTGCCAACTTTTTTCAGAAGCAGACAAAGTTCCAGCAGGAATTCTGAAGAAATGCTCAGTCGATGTAGTCGATCCTCTTTGTCATCAGCTTCGAATGTCAATCGCCACAGGAGTATTTCCCGCTTTATGGAAGTCTTCATTAAAGTTTTCAGTTTACGAAAAAGGTGATAAAAAATAAATTGACAATTACCGAGCAATAACATCACTAAGTGCCGTACCCAAGCTGCCTGACACGATTGTTATGGATCCTATTTTCAACCACTGCAAGTAATATATCGGTCGAGACTTAGCATGGATTCATGCCGATTCGTTCGGCCGCTGTTAACCTTCTATTTTTCACGTCTTATGTGATAGACGGATTATCCAGCGATCTTCAGATGGACGCTGTCTATATTGATCTAAATGCGGCGTTCGACAAATTTAACCACGCCATTACTATTGTCAAGATAGACTTGGCTTCGGTTTCAATGCAAATCATTGGATCCAATCTTGCACTTAAGTAACCGCCGTCTTTCTATTAACCCTCCGGCACTCGCGCGAATGGCTCCCCGAATGAGCTGGTGCTGAGAAATGATTACGCTAGAGTTTCTGAAGGTGTTGCACAGCGCGAGTACCGGAGGGTTAAGATAGACGATTGTGTTTCCGAAGAATTCTTCGCCTTCTCCAGAATTCCACAAGGCAGCCATCTGAGTCCATTGATTTATCTGCTGTACTTCAACGATGTCAATTTTCTACTACAGAATCCACCGTACAGATGACGCTATATTCTTCCAACGGCAATTGCCACTGTATCAGCTGCGTTGTCTTCAAAGCATCGCTCTGCTTGGGTTCCGTAATGTTATCAGCTAAGCACTTCTCAGTTATTTACTGTCTGAAGTCTCTCTATTGCTTATTAGTTCACTCAACGCTCGAATATTGATTTCTCTGTGGTATGGAATCCTCATCACATCAGTAGTGATCATTGGATTGAACCAGTTCAGCTTTCATTTATTAATTTTGCCCTCTATCGGCTGCCGTGGAATAACCCACATCAGTTACCAACTTACGAAAGCCTTGGGCTTCTCCTAGGACTCGACACATTACAAGTACGAAGTGATCTGTCACGGTGTCTTTATTGGTTTACAGAGAACGCTCAATAGAGCATCCTTCGGATTCGACTTTCACATAACACGTTGCAGAACACAATTAAATTACAAATAAATAAATAAATTTAACCAACCATGAAGTTAATATAATTACCTCAATAGATGGGTTAATGTTTTAACAGTTCGTTGATTTGGATGTGCTATTTTCACATCAAAACGTACGTAGAAGTTGACAAAGTATGACATATGTTGAACGTGCAAACTATCATGTCAACATCCGTAACAGCACTCACTAAACTTTGGAAGCTATAAAAATGCCTTACTGCGAAAAAAGTGAATAGTCCTTCGCCATTGCAGAAGCAAAAAAGTAAAAAAGAGTGATCCGCCATGACAAAAAAAAAAACTTTCGTTTCCGTTTCCGTTCACAATTCGAATTGAAGCAAGCAAACTACTAATTCCATGAACTTTGTCAGCCGTCGAGAATTGCGCGTGTTCGCTACCAAATCACACCGTTCGATGCGGTACGAATTTTATGGGATGGAAAGGAACGAAAAAAATCTTTAGCGGAGGACGGGGTAAAATGCATTTCTTAGTTTTATAAAAAAAAAAATCTAAAAATATCTGGAAAACAGTAACATAAGTTGGAAGTCCATTATAGGAAACATACACGGCCAGAGTTCCGACCAATCGTATATCAATTGCAGCCCGAGATATAAACCAAAAACTGTAACGTGCTCTTCTGGTGTAATTTTTGTTGTGGTTCGTGTAATAAGAATAGCTCCAATAAATGCGGTTTTACCTTTATATTGTTGCATTCCTGTGCTATTTTCACCGTTAGTCGTTATTTTGTCGCATGAAAAATCTACTAAATAATTCACTTTTTACAACATCTATAACTTCGCTCTATTGGGAGCAAATGCCCTCTTGTTTGATCTTTGATTGAAAGCAAAAAAAATCGGTATGAAACCCTAATAATAGACCTTTCTTGTCAGACCTAACCCCTACTTTTTTTATTTTGTATCTAAAGACTTCTAATTCCTAAGATCATTCCTACTAAAATCTGATTTTTTGGGCCTTTCCTGATTTTTTGATGATTTTTCAAAAAAACCGAATTGCAAGAATGTTGAATATTTTTTTCACCAAATCAAGAATGGTGTGAATCAAAATATCCATTTCGGCAGCACGGTACTGCATATTTCTTAAAAAATTGATGACAACACTGAAAATGAAGTGGTGAATCGTGGTACAACGTTCATTCGTAAATGTAAACAAATGGAAGTGAACCTTCCACTGACAAACGATTTTCACGGCATAATCCTGAATTTCCTTATTAAAAAAAGGTGTTCTGATTGATCGGCAAGGGATTTATCATGTTCAATCTGTATCTCTGCTTATGTGTCTGATGGATGTGGCTGTATTGAAGGCCTTTATTGATACTAATCATTCCTCGCTCAAATTAACAAAACAACCTTAACAGGCAACGTTCTTGTCCACTTTGCCTTAGTTGTTGTGTAGCTACAGGTCACTTAGAGCCAATAGTGGCTCGTCGGGATAGTTACGGAACGATCTCGTTATGTGAGAACGAGTTTTTTGCATTTCTATGAACCTACTTCAAATGAATATTGTGTTCAAGTGACTTCCAGACCACCAAAAAAGTTACTGTCGATCTCCAAATACATTCCAAGTCTGTTTATAAACGGGACAAATTAGTAATTGAGAAATTATTGTTTCACTCATCATGAAATTTGTTTGCATTGTGACAAAAAATCACAATTTGGTCTCCTTATGGTATGAACAATCCCGCGCGTATCACTGGAGTAATATGCCGGTGGATCCGTAAAACTCGTACAATCACTATTCTGACCGTCATCGCAAGTCAGTCCCACGTTCAATGGGATTCCCTATCTAGACTTGCGATTATAGGCAGTATTCACTAAAACGGTTTTGCTTGAGGCGAAACTGAATCAGGTTCTAGCCTAAAGTAACCAGACGTCCCGGTTTAGACGGGATATCCCGCATGGTAAAACGTCCCGGAAAGCATCCCGCATTTACCAACATGCTGATTTTTATTAACCATATTAAACCATAACCAAAATAAACATAATGTACAAAAAACTCATGAAAAAAAATTGAGTCATGCTGCTTAATCTCCGAATTTTGTGCGGAATGTACAAATTGAGCCAATTTATTCTGATTGTCACCGTTCATAATATGAGCCAGGTCATGAATCTTTACGAAAAAGTCCTCAGTCTTGCCAAAGTTGCAACTATTTAGGAAAAGCACATCGCGAATAGGTCCCGTATTCGTCCTGAAAACATCTGGTCACTTTATTCTAACCCCAACTGCTGTTAAAATTTATGAACTAACAGCGGTTGGGGTCGGAACCGGCCTCAGTTTCGGAGTCTAGCAAAACACGGCAGGTTATATTTGGATATATACAATGTTCGAAAGAACACTAACTAGTATGTAATATGATATTACCATCCCTGATATTTAACTATGCGGTTCCTTTGGCGATAAGTTTGGTACCATTGAATCCATCATTACTATGAATTTCATGTGGTAAGCCAGTATTCTTAAAATTATTACAACCTAAATTAATTTTTTAAATGTGTTATGGAATGATTTATCAGATTTGGAATGATTTTTCCGCGTAGTAGATATTAAGTTAATTATTCGTACGCCTGCCAGTTCGGAATGAGTGACTCCCGTTGATTCTCAGCATAAACAGACACCCTGATGTTTCTCCTCTAGAGCACAGTTGGCAAGAATATATATCGTACCCGGACTCGTTAACATGTAGCATACTGTACATGAGCTTACTGAAATCGCTGTGTACATCCAAGTACAACACATGACTTTGAAACTACACCAATATCAGCTTTGTTCGGCAGTTATTTCCGAACTAGCCAATTCACGCATCAGTGGTTGCATATTTTCTGTACTATCCCTAATATTCACGCGTAGTGCCATTGAGACTAGGGCTACTCTGAAAGTGAGAGTATTGGTGAGCAACGATTTTTTCTAAATATTTTAACAGTCAGTTTTCGCACCATTTAACAGACAGACCAACAGGATATATTTCTTTATAAAGGCCTAAAATAATTCGTATACGTGATTAAATGTATCTTCATAATAATTAAAAAAAAGTTTTCTTGTGCATAACTTTTACTATAACCATAGTGACTCCAACGATATATTACTTTAAATTTTATTAGTATAAATTATTTATAGTAAGAAACACGATGGCGAGATATGGTACATTTTACTATCATCTTGTTGTAGATAGCGATTGTAATAGTAGAACATACTATTTACTACTTTCATTTTAAAAAACCTATGTGATCTACAATATTTATGTGGGTAAATATTTTTATTTTAATCCGTTTGGCCGAAAGTGCATACAGGAAGCATTTTGTTCGTATGCGTGTCGCTCTCCATTCCCGTGACGAAATGCGAATGTTGGTAATCCCTTGGTTGCACATTTGCATTTCGTTCCAAGATTATTAATCTTTTCGCCGATGATGCCTAAACCGAAGATATTGTAAAGAATACTCTGGTTGCACAGATAGGCCGGAGGGTTTTGTACACTGATCTCAAAAGTTTAGACAGTGAGGCATGATTGCGTCGCAATAGCATCGAGTACCATTCGGCAAGTACGATTCACACGACACATCTGCTTCCGTCAATGGAATAGAACCTTGACCTCAAGTCACCGTTCCATCATGATACGTTGAATACATTTCTCGTGTGCACATTCATACATTCCGTACGTCATAATGTTTTGTGTCGTGGATGTTGTGCCTAAACGTCTCCATAGAAACTGCATGCAACTAAATTTGATGTTCCGTTGAAGTGCTATACCTACCGGTGACGGAAGGCTGACGCATCGTGTAACTGGCACTTACTACGGGTACAGTTTTCTGCCAGTCACTTGTGCACTATATCACCAAAACAACACGATTAAATTGCTGCAATAAAAGCAAATCATTGTTAATTGAGTCTTACAAGTAAAGGTACAATTTCTCTATGAACATTAGAGTCGACCACGTACCGTCACAATCTTCGACCAGTGGTCTCAATTATCAGGTGTCAGCAGACGTGAAACTACGATTTTGACGACACTCAGTGAGATTGTTGATATTCCTTCGTTCAACCATATGCTGTATAAATTTTGTGTGTTCAGATCTTAAATAGAATCACAAATCCTTCATCTGAGGCCAATTGTTCAATCGGAATAGGTTGAGCCAAGATTTTGGCGATATTAGGATATCTTATGTTCGTGCAGCATGAAGGAATCAATTTCACGAGTGTTACTGCTGGCAATATCCTGTGGATGGCTTGCACTTGTATTAAACGATTTCTCTCGGGATGTCTTGCCGTTGGGATTTGTCATTTCCCTATTCAGCAGTAGATTTACTAGGCCTTGCCATCCAAAATAAATATGCTTTACAGTGGCTTAAGTGGCGGGATGAAACTTTTATCACACCGTTAACATCTATTATCCGCAATTTTGATTTCGTGTACTTGGCCGAATTTGACTGGATATTTGGGGAGTGTATTCCGTAAGCGAAAGTTCTGTTCCTTATCATCACCGATGACCAAAAACAGCACTGAAAATCACAACAAAAGCAATTCAATTAAAACATTCTACTTTCCCATCAACGCTAGCAAATTTACCTGATTTTTTAGAAGCAGCAGTGAGCAACCCAAAGATTGAATCAGCCAAATCGTTACAATATTTTTGACAACTTCCTTGACCTGATTCAAAGTCTGTACTAACAGGTTATCGTGCTCAATAAAATTACAAATTACAATTATTTTTGACGAGGAAGGTCTATTCCACTTACACTAGCGAGATTATTGGATTTTCGGGAGAATTTATTCAAGTTCAAGATGGAAAGGTGGTTACATTTTTCATAGGTTTTTTTTGGGGAATAGGCAGATGTGAAGAAGAAAGCGAACCAACATGGTACCACACTTTGTTCTGATTTATTAGTGATAAATTTATTCATTTTGCGACACTAGCTACTAAACGTATGTTTATCGCATGCTTACAACTTCGTATGTTAGTTTTATTGTTATGCTAAACATGCAAGTATCAAACACGACAAATTTTCACACCTTTCTGATTCTACTTCTTGAATCAATTTGACAGGGTTTGAATGAATTATCTTAGCATCAGTGATGCCAGGGCGATATGTGTAATAGCTTGTAGCAGAAATCGTATCTGTATACTGTCACATACTTCTGCAATATACTTGACACAAAAAAGTGATGCGATCATATTTATAATAATGAAAAAATGTTAAAGACTGGTTGGAGAGTTTATTTTCTGTAAAATATCTGTAATCTGCAAAAGCCTGCAACTTATGTGAAAAATCTGAAGTTTCACTGATACAGCTACAAACCTGGCATCCTTGTTACATTATTTCATATTCCCCACTCAGAATTCATTCATTTGGTGAGCAAAAATGAGGAATCAAGGCAAGATAGGTCATTAGAATATGGGGTTAAATGGGCAGTTGGAAGAATTTTTGATTTTTTCAATAGTTAGGGACCCCACATCATCGCGCCAATATGCAGTATCGATTCAAAGATGAAAAACGAAGCATTTAGGCATATAAAATTTTTCTGCAAGAAAGGTCTATTGCATAACCTAAGGCGATTTAATGGCGCACTTTTGTGAAATCCCGTCAGAAAACAAAATTACATGCTTGTTAACCGAGCATCCTGCCCCGTTGTGGCGGTGCATTCTGCTTTCTTGTGGTGTATTTTACCCCCGCACAGGTGCGTTTTATTCCGCCTATTTTCCAAGTTATTTTAATGATTTTGAAAAATTGTATATTTCTCATGTTTTTGAATATTTTTCAAAGCGATTGTGAACAGAGGAGAATGTTGGTTAAATGATATCACTAATTTAATTCTCCCAATTAATATTCTATGGCTAAGTTATGATCATATTTCCTTAGGGGGTGCGTTCTACCCCATTTTCCCCTACTCATTCCGTTGCGTTAGTTTTGCACAGTCAAAACCATGTCATTGCGATTTCCTTGATGTCGACTTGGTTAGTGTGATCGGGGCTAATATAATCGAATGTCGAACATATTGGCGCTGATTTAGTATCACTAATGTGGTGATAAAAGTTCGGTATATTGCTGTTATCTGAAGTGAATCTGAAGTATCGCTTCGGTTAAGCTAACTTAAGTGGATCGATGGAGTCAATTCTAACCATCACCTGTTAAATCAATCATCATTTCGATTATTTTATTTTCCAGCGCGCAAAATGGTCTTGAAAAAGATCACATTTTTCCTATTCCAAGCACTGCTAGTTGTACCGATCAAACACTGCTAGTTCAAGGATCACCGTGTAATAAAATATACAATCGATGGCAACCACCGGTTTTAGCATCAAAGCGCTTTCGTATAGCTAGTCTAGCGCAGCAGAGCTGGAAAAATAGGTAAGATTCTTTACCAGCAGTTGCAGCTAACGAACCGACTGACACAGTTCTGATGTGGTGCAGCTGTCCATCATTATTATTATCTTCATCACCATCATCATGATCATCATCATCATCATCGACATCCTATGACGTACAAGCATCCAATGGAGCAGAACAAACTGAATGGAAAGATCCGTAATTCTGCACGCTAGTAATACAATATGAAATCAAAGGGCACTCATCAAAGCAACCGGAAAATCTCGAATGACGCAGACATAAAATGCGGCTGTACTGTTGTTATGCTGCATATAGGGTAAAGTGCCTATTTCCACCATACTAAGTGACGGATTCATTAATTACTCGGCCTACAATCAATTGAATGCGTACAAATTGGCATCAATATCTTTTCTTCGTTGTGAAGAACCAAGATAATAACACAAATGCGCTGAAAACAGTGAAATTCTCGTGTTTGAGCGCAACGAAAACTTGAATCGAATGCCCCTATTGTTGCGCTACTATTTGACAGAATGCGTTGAACAAAGAAGGCAGACGCTGCTCTAACCAACGCGGCTTCAAATGTAGGATAGGGTGATAATAGAAACATGACAAAAATAGGCTCATGACCCTACCTATACTTCCGTGAATAGTTTACAACAGATGAAAGGATGCACATATAGAGTGATTTACATACACCCACAGCTATGCCTGTTTACGGGGTCTTATTGATACTCAATTAAATCGATGTACAATATCATTCAGAGTTTTGGTTGGGTTTCGCCGGAAATCCGAATCAAATTTGAATTGGTTTGACTGAATGCTGCTGCACAAGCCGTTCTACTGATGCCAACATTGCGCTCGACTGAATCACACATGGACTTATTATCAGAATGATAATACAACATTTATTGATTTAGTAATTTATTCGTTTATTTATTGATTGATTTATTTAATCTTTTTTCTCCATCTGGCCTATAATGGGCTTAATGAAGTTTTGGAGGGAGGATAAGCCCATTTGAAAATAGATTTTCAAATGCGCGTGAAAACCTTACTATCTTTTGGTATACACGGCTAACTGCAATTTGAGAAATTTGAAAACAATTTTTAGATTTTTTGCTATTTATTACTGTTTTTAGTTGGATTGTATTATACATTCACGTTTCGTATTTTCTATCTACTATATATTTGGTTATGGTGTCTGGCAAAGTTGTTGCATAGCATCTAACGAGCTTTATTCGATAAATTCATATTAGTTCGGAATTCAGTTCGAGGAAGTTGTAGATCTTATTATTTTAAATATATCTTCTGAAGGGCATCTTCAGGTAGGTCCTTACGCAGCTCACGCGGGTTTGATTCCCAACCCCGCAATTAGTGTTAGAGATTTTTCCAAAAGAGATTTCTCTAACCCGAAAAGAGGCGAAGACTAAGATCCAAACCTATATCTATAATAATCAAATAACAAAAAACTTCACGGGGAACGTCGCAAAGACCGCATTTAATTTCAGTTGGGGAGGCTGAAGCTTTTTTAAATACCCACAGTTGCTCAATATCGTTATTGTTAGTTGTGTTTCGATTCGACGATAGCCGGTTGGATACCGCGATTAGAACTCAACCACCTCATGTTTTGTTTCAGTACTTGATGGGTCACGCTCATTCCGCAAGATAGTGTAACTTGGTAGGACAGCTGAATCGTGTTGATTTGACCATTCAATAATGTTTCAGTTAAAACAATCACGTCATATTCAACATCCGTGGCAGCAACGCACAGCTCATCGATTTTCGTACGAAGTCTTTTCACGTTCTGGTAATATATTAGAAGTTGATCATCCATATTATCATCTAAATTGAGAGTGATTAATAGCAGTGGTAGTATCCGTAATTGGTAGCATTTATACTTGTCTTAAAATGCCCACTTTTTCGTTTGGAGTTCAAATGTCTAAAAAAGATGATTCAAGGACAAAATAATTTGATAAACTTTAGAACACGGATTTTTTATTTTCGATGTTTGGCAAATTTCTAGCAGGAGTAGTAACGGTGTGTTTTACAATATGCAAAAAACTTCAATATATTTTGATTTCCCGTGTTCATGAAAAATTTTGAAATTGAGTCAGAAAACATGGTAAACTCCTGTACCACTTCAATATTCATAAAAAAAACCTTAAGGTATTTGCGTTATGGTTACCCTGTCTTTGGGAATGATATCCAAAGCCAGCTAATAACTTAAAATCAGTCTACCTTCCCATTTTGCACAGTATAAAAACAAAATCTATCAGTAAAGTAAGTAAGCTATTCTATCAACCACTTTTTTACTTATCCACTGCACAAACACTACAGTAACATTATCTCCGGCTTAGTAGTCAAGTAAACAAGCCACAGAAAATAACTGTGCCAGAGTTACAGTCAAAATCAATTTCGTTTTACTGATATTAGACCGTCAGTTTACGAGGTGAAAATGGAGCCTAAATTAGGAATTCAAGAAGCTACACCACATCCGTAACCGTGTACTGATAACGTTGAGAAGTTTGGATCAGGCATCACGAAGAACAACAAGTAACACTAAGTCGAACATGACAGCATTAAAACCAAGTGTAACTTCTGTAACCAGACGGTATTGGAGTGACAAGAAAAAAAAATAACACCCATCGGGCCACCCCTGAGTCGATTTCTAGTCCCGCCAGGAGTGTCTGTTCCAAATTTAAGCCACATCCGACCAAGTTTAGCTACCGGATCAACGTGTTGGAACGTGTTTGTATGAGATTTTTCGACAAATTACGCGGAGAAAACCTACTAACTTGCATTTTCACGGCTAGGTGGCACTGTATGCAACAGTTGTGTTTAAGTTTGTTTTCGTAAACGAAGCGAAATATCACCAATCAAAAGGAAAGTGCTCAACACCTACTTTTCTGCTTAAAGTTAGTTTAAATAGTTCAAAAATGGTTTTACAGCAAAAACCGAAATTATAAATATGAGCCGTACAACTCATTTGAGCCTCAGTCGTGTGTGATAAGTGAAATAGAAACACGGCAAATGGTATGGCACAATTTGTCTTTGTCTTTGTGTTTATCGTTTGTTCGTAAGTTGACTTTAAATTGAGGATGATTGCACTGAATTTAACTATTTGAAATCAACAATCCTAAGAGTTTTCGGCTTATTTTGGCTGTGAATTCCCTAAGTCAAGGAAGTTATCCTCATGATTTCAATCCCGCAGCTCCTGGCCCTAACCCAGTCCGCCTATACCTAAAGAGGATATTGATTAAGGTTAAACATTATCCTATCTAAATCAACCAGGCCGCATTTTAGTGTAGCAGTTTGTAAACAAACAGAAAATATGCTTTGGTTGACTGCACACTGGATGGAGCTTTCATCATGCTTCTGCTCTGATTTGAGTGTGCTAATGGACAACTATTTTACTCATCATAGCATAGCGAACGGGTTGAGAATACAGCGAGGGAGCATGCAGCGATAAATATACGCTGTTAATTCAAGCCCGGGATAGAGCTTCTGATAATTCCGAGGACCATCGTGTCCAAAGGGCCTAAACACTGTTTTGTTCAGGAATGCTATGCTTCTCACTGGAGAACAATTTAGTCAAAAACTTTTTTTTCTCCTTTAAGTGATAAAATGGTTTAAAACCATCTTTGCGCGTGAGGAGCACAAAACCTATAACTAAGTTAATGTGTATCATCTCATCAGAATCCAACACTAACTTAGTGACAGGACTAAGCCAGCGCCGGATTGCTCAGGAACACAAACTGTCTCCTAGACTGCCCAGAAAAATAATGAATTTTTGAAAACACAATCGGCCCACCCCTGAGTCGATTCCTAGTCCCACCAGGAGTACTTGCTCCAAATTTGAAGCAAATCGAACAAGTCTAGCTACCGGACCAACGTGCTTGAAGTTTGTATGGGATTTTTCGACAATTTACATGGAGAAAACCCTCTTGCTCACATTTTCGCCGCTAGGTGGCACTGTATACATCAGATTATCACCAAAAGTGAAACTTAAGAAGATAATTCTATTGTCTACAACTTTGTTGAAGACTGCAAAGCGATCCGACTCTAATAGGAAAAGTTATTAAACTTTTAACGAAGTGATGTCTGAGTCAGTTTTGCATGGGGCCTAGCAGTGCATGGTAGTGTATCAGTACTAGGTTCTAACACACTAAACATTTTTGTGGATTAATGGTTAGATTTAGCTGAATAGTATGTTCGGAATAATTGTAGTACATTATACGAGCTATGTTTTGGTTAGAAAATTTTAGTTCAATCTGTGACCGCATAGATGGCGCCATCACTAACTTTTCAACGGAGAGAGATAGAATATCGAAATGTTTGGAAGAATTACTGCAATATTCTTGTTCTACAACTTTGTAGAAGACACCTAATTTCTATCTCTCTTCGTTGAAAAGTTAGTGTTGGCGCCATCTATGCGGTCAAATGTGGAAATATAATTTTCTAACCAAAACATAACTCGTATTATGTACTACAATTCTTCCGAACATACTATTCAGCTAGATCTAACCATTATTCCATAAAAATGTTTAGTTTGTTAGAACCTAGTACTGATACACTACCATGCACTGCTAGGCCCCATGCAAAACTGACTCAGACATCACTTCGTTAAAAGTTTAATAACTTTTCCTATTGGAGTCGGATCGCTTTGCAGTCTTCAACAAAGTTGTAGATAATAAAATTATCTTCTTAAGTTTCACTTTTGGTGATAATCTGATGTATACAGTGCCACCTAGCGGCGAAAATGTGAGCAAGAGGGTTTTCTCCATATAAATTGTCGAAAAATCCCATACAAACTTCAAGCACGTTGGTCCGGTAGCTAGACTTGTTCGATTTGGCTCATATTTGGAGCAGACACTCCTGGTGGGGCTAGGAATCGACTCAGGGGTGGGCCGATGGGGGTCATTTTTTTTCTGTCACTCTACTGTCTCCGTGCCCATCTGGGTGCCAATAAGATGATAAATCTAAACTAGCACCAAAATTAACACTAGTTAGACGCTCAATCCTATATCCAAAAAGTCATACGTCTTGCATGAACTAGGCAATTGCCATGTTCCCAGTGATCTCTCGTAAGACAAGCACAGAAGTTCTAGTTTGCTGATGAAAATGCTGAAGGGCACATAGTGCCAGGCGTTTCAAATGAGAAATATGATGGAATTTTACGCGCATTCGAGATATGTTTCTGAAGTGAGTTTTGAAATGAGCTTTTCCCATCCAACAACAACAACAACATTGTTAAGTCAGATGTTTTCCTTTCGAATTCTTCTCGTCAGTACCTGATAACTGACTGGGTACCTACGTAGACACTAAATCTTAAAAATGACACGCAACTTGCGTGTACGTTCAAATGATTGGTCGGGACTGATGTTCCGGTGGTACAGAAGTTCTGTTTTTTTTACTGATGAGTTCAAAAGTGAATCGAAACGTTTGTGGCTGTTGCAATATAGCTATACTCCCCTATTGTTGTTGACAACAAGGTTGTTGTTGTTGTTGGACCTTGTGTAGCCTTGTGTAGGGTCAGTTGAAAAAATGAGAAAACAAAATTAAATAGAAATAAAAATCAACAATTTTTGTACAACAACGCACATTTCTTCTTCAACAATCTGTTTAGTGGCTTAATATGCTTACTAACGCCATCTATTAGCAAATAGTGGATTTAAGGTTATAAATCTGATTCTGTGCTTGAGTAGTCAGTTCAATTAGGTACTTTTGGCTTAACAGTCCTTCCGATTCTTTCCAATTTCTGCAAAAAAAACTTGTTGCAAAGCAGGGTTCCGCCCTTTACAGTTTCGACCGGAATGAAACCGTTTATGTGTTCATGCTGGTAGCATAAATCAACGCGTTTCATCGGTAATTGAATTTTCCCATCACATAAAATCAATAAACGGTTTCCATCATCCAAAGCATGCCCTGTAGCGTTGCATCCAGTAGAGACATGAGAATTTTCCCATCTGCAAATTAATGCATTTATGATTCACCTAGTTTCCCCGCTTTCATTATCGGTTAGTCGAGCGAGCCGGCATACACAACGATTTCCCTTTCGAAAGGTAAATCATGAACGGCTTTCAATTTCATTTAAAAATCCCTGCCTGTGTCCCATAGGCGGACACGGATGGGTCTCAGGATGCGGGGAAAGGTCGTAACAACTTGCACTGCGAGATCATTATGCAGTATTAGCATACAATCGGTCGTCCCGATGAACGAATGGGGTGGCATTGCCACCGCCTGCTGCCTGTGCAGGCAAGAGCGAAAGTTTCTTGTCGGTTGCGAAGTGTAGTTAGTGAACTAACCTACAAAAACAAGCGCACACGCTGATCGTGAAGGCGGCTCTGTGGTAGGTACGATCCAAGTGAC
>NC_080670.1:6551530-6626530 GCF_030247195.1 Topomyia yanbarensis | reverse complement strand
CCCAGCTAGATGTATGCTCGACTAGCCATATTCGAGTTTTTTTAGTTTATTTACTATAATAAACATTTTAATTTGTTTTGTTTCTTTTTGTGATAGTCATGATTTACTTTTATTTACTTGATTTGTCTATATTTTTTTTCAGACGAAGCCCGCCTGGCCAGCAATGAAACGGAACATCCAGTATTTCTTTCAAAACGTGAAATCGAGGTCGTAATCGGGTATATCCAGTGTTGGCCGGCTCGGCAATGTATGTGCTGCTACCGCGATCCGAAAAACTTTGAGCGGTTCAATTTAGTGGTGCAGGCGCTCGTTTACTTCACGGTCTATCAGTTAAAAAATATAAAGAACCTCTTGGACAGAGAAGAGCAAAAAACCACTGGACAAGAGGACGGCAAAGAGGAAGTTAGCGAAGGTGGAAATAAAGAGGACTCTGCTAAAGAAGACGAAGGAAACGATAAGCCGGAAGGTGTGGAAGAGCAAAAGGAACGGGTACAATCGCTAGCGGAAGCAACGTTACAGGATGACTGCTGGACGTTGCTGGATGTCGAAAAGCTATTGTTACTTTCGTCTAAAGCCTTCCTCCTAAACTTTCCACTCTATGTTGCCTATAAGCACGGAGTCCATGCGCGGATGGACGAGATTTCTCCGCAAGAAGCTCAAACGCTCAGCATATTTTGTGATTTGCACGACAACGAAATTCCGGCGTTCCTGCTTAGAAATGTTTCACTTTTTTGCACTTCCGGTGGATTCGATGCCATGATGAACAGCTTTGATTATTCGAATCTACCAGTGCCGATAGCCCATGCCATAACGGCTGCTATTTCTAATCTAAAGCTTTGGATTAACTATCGGTCGATTATTCAACTGTTTATTCCAATAAGGGTGAAAATACTGCAGTACATGTGCAAACTGTCCGACCAGGATTTGAGATCCCCAGCAACGAAAGCAATGGCGGATTTCATGTGGACTGCCATAAAAGATCCTCTCGACTCTCAGATTACCTTTGATACGGAAGGCCTCGCCTTGGCCTTCAAATACTTTACCAGTTCTACTTTAACAATGCGCCTTGCTGGAATGGCCCAAATTAATGCTCACATTAATCTGTTTAATGAAATCTGCACCACCGAAACGGTTGCGGAAGTTGAGATCGTCGGCCAAAAGTTAGCCGATTGGCTAACGGAGAATCAAATAATATCCCATTTATTTGGGCCAAACCTTCACGTCGAAGTCATCAAACAGAGTCACATCGTGTTGAACTTTCTGGCTGTGGAGAATCAAATCACTGAAGATCACATCTCCCTCATTTGGCAGGCAGCTCAGTTAAAGCATTGTTCGAAACCTATTTATGACATCTTGCCATCCCTGGTTAAAAATCTAGCGCCCCGCCCTGCTACACATTTGTACTCGTTGCTCTCTCGGCTGGATCCTAAGGAGCACACTGAGCAATCCATTTATATCGCATCAGCACTTACCAAGCTAATTTGGGCACGAGATTGTTCACGATTAACACTGATGGATCTGGCTAAAAGCAACGTTCTACGAGAAGCTGCTGCCGAGGCTGCGGCTGCTGCAGCTGCTGCTGCTCATGAAGCCGAATTACCATCCAGCTCTGAAAATTCTGTCTCTGTCGACGGCAGCAACAGTGAAGATGAGCCCCAGGAGGAAGATAGTTCTGATCCCGATCATCCTGTAGCTATGGCTGCCGCAGCAGCTGCTGCTGCTGCAGCGGCCTCCTGCCGTTCTCATCGTGTACAACCTGATGGTGGTGCGATCACAATCCCACCAGCGATAGCAGGACCGTCCGGTTTGGGACAGAAAAGTTCGGTTGCTGCTGCAGCCGCCGCCGCAGCTGCAGCGGCTGCCAGTTTAATGGACGCCGACGAGTCGGACTCGGGTCTAGCCTTACCGCCTCCGTGTAAGCAGGCGAGACACAAAAACTGTTGCGACGAAACTACAGATGGTAAGTTAGTGCTCGAGAGTTTGTAGACTGTTTTTTTGTTTTATTGCCCGTATCATACGCTCTGAACTACTCAGTAGTATGATATAGTTAATTTGAGTAACCAAATATCACTCCTTGATGTTATTGGGTGTCTCAATTCTTTGTAGCGCTTCGCCTTTTAAATTTCACCCACAAGAGCGTTCAAAATAATTCATTCCACAATTCTCATCATATTTACTTTCATTTTTTTGTTTAATCTTTCACAGACAGCATCAAGGCCGATCACGACATCTATGACGTGGATCAACGGTTAAAGGAGAAAATGTAAGTTCATCGGTTAGTTGTCAATTGCCTTTCCCTAAATTGTTCATCTCTGTTTCTAGGCGCCTCCCATTGATCAGTCGTTCTTTGGCTGTGGCTTCAGCTTTCAACGAGGATGCAGGAACCAGTAGCGAAGAAGATTGCTTGAGCGTGAGCGAGGCTTTTACGGCGATGCGAAAGAAGATGCTCCGCAAGAAGCGCAAGAAGATAAGTGGTTTAACTCGGAAAGAGCTGCAGGAGATGGCAGAAAGTGTTTCGGATGTAGAAGATAGCGATTTGCTGGCGGCAATGCTTCCGGACAGCGATTGCAGTGATACGAATCTGCAGAGTTCCGTGTTGCGACACATGGGGCATCATGGCACGGGAGGTCCCGGCGTTTCGAGCTCCGGAGGAAGTGTTGGACCTCCGGTAGGGGATGGTGTTCCTCCTTTCATCGGTGCTATGAGTGAGGGACATTTGATAAATTTCCTCAATGCTGCTGATAACGATGGCAGTTGTTCATCGCCATTGAGTAACAAATCGGAGAAAAATATGGGTGATTTTGACGACGAAGACTCGCCATGTGAGGAAGAACTAGTGGAATTGGCAGCAAGGGCACAATGTTTACATCAGCAGTTTCCTTTACCACGTTCACGCTCGCTAGGAACAGGAATGGTCCATGGATCATCGCCACAGGCTCGAACAAATACACCGAATATTACCCTTACCCGATCACATCACGATCATCTGTCCAGTTCTGGTGGAAGCATCGGTCCCATGGCGCATCCCATGACACCTAGTGCATCTAGCAGCGGTACTCCTTCCTCAACTGGTGGGAAAGGAAAACAGGGCTTGACACCGACAACCGCAGGTAATAAAACTCCACAAGCTCCCACGAAGGAAATGGTGGGAGTCGTCACTACCAGTGGCAGCTGCGGTAGTGGTGTAAGTGGAGGAGTTCCTTCTTCACCGAGCTTTCGGTTCCCGGACGTCTGTCAACCTGGAAACACACTACTGTGGGACTTGCTGCAGGATGATCAGATTGTAAGTATTTTCATTATATCGCAACGTTCTTCTATTTACAATGAACCGTCTTTTTACAGGGACAACTTGGAGAATCCTTGGCGCTTGAAGCGGAAAAAGTCCTCGGTACGTTGCTTTGCTTCCACACGGACAAAATCATCCGCACTCGCTTCATCGAAGGATGCCTTCAGAATCTGGCGGAAAACAAAAGTGTCGTTACAAGTCTAAGATTGCTGCCCAAGCTGTTCGCCTCCTTCCAGCAGTTTCGAGACGTAACAACCCATCAGGTAGTTCTGTGGGCCGAACGACATCACCGAATGATGCAACATTTCTTCAACAATCTTAAACATTACACAAATGGTGCAAATCGTTCCGGTCGTCAATCTGGTTCGCAAGAAATTGTTCTGAATCAAAACGGAGCACCGTTGTACTCGCACGTGACACAGATCCAAGTCCGGCTGCAGTTTCTGTCATCGGTGTTCAGTGATGTTGGATCGCCGAGAAACTTCAAACTTACCCTCGGACAGGTTGATACACTATGGACCAGCCTAGCAAACGATCCAGAATGCAGTGACTGTTTGTTTGCATGGTTGCAAGGGCAGGTGAAGGGAGGAGATACTCATGCTCTCGGAATCAATGCGGTTCAGCATTTGTATTTGAAGCGACTGTCGGAGCTGAAACCGGAAGGAATTTCGATGGTGGCGCTTGGACTTTTCCAGCAGCTTTTCACACTGGGAAGAGAGGAGATCATCAGTCATCCGAACGAGGGACAGGATTCAAGTGATTCCATTGGGATGGAGCATCTATGGAAGATAGCGCTGAGGGCACACAACACTGATGTCTCGCTGACGGCTATTCAATACATCAACACCTACTACATGGAGAAACAGCTCAAGTATGAGAACCAGTTTGTAGCACAATGTATGAATCACCTTACGCAAGCTGTAGGAGAGCTAACCAGACAAGGCCAAGGGTCAGAAAATGCTCTGATGTGTGTACAGCGTGCGCTGATGTTGTTGAACACTCACTTGGAGACTTTCCGCCGGAAGTATGCCTATCATCTTAGACGATGGGCATTGGAGGGGAAGGAAGTAGGAGCTCATAGTGCTCTACGTAATGAAGGACTGGGTCCTCCAATAAGAATCATTCTACAACCAGCTGGTGTCCCGGAGAAATCTATACTCCATCTGCATGCCACCGATTTGGTTGCCGATCTAAAGGCCGAGATCGGCAAATGGTGGGAAACAGTACAAGGAATAGTGAAGACTGCACACAATGAAACTGCCACGCGAACCGGATCCGGTGCGGTTCTTGGTCTTCTTCTGAGTGAGGGACCTTTACGAATAATCACGCAAGGTCAGGAAATAACTGCCGAATACGACGAACGAAGCTTAGCTGATGTCGGCTTTAAAGATAACCAGATGGTGTACGTTTCAATGGGAAGTCGCGGAGGACGCCGAAGAGATCATCACGATCATCCCTCGATGCAACCACCACCTCCGAAAGATTGTCTACCGACGTTGCTTCTACTAAAAAGTCCATATTTCGAACAACTATTTAAGCTGATGCAAACCTTGGGTGATATGAAGCTTGTAGGACCCGGAGGTCGTGTCCAACCGAACACTAAGGCACAACTTCTCTCACGTAGAGTTTGGGATATACTCGCAGTACTCCCGACAGCTCCATCCTTTTTGAACACTCTTAAAAACTTAACTTTTGACTATACCAACCGTGAGTCGCCATGTGAGCCGGAGTCAGCAGATATTCCGCGCTACAGTCTTGAGGAAATTCTGGAACCTCGCAATTTACAAAAGTTCATGTACTCCTTACACATTGTCGAAAGTTTGTGCAAGTCCAAGTTTATGGGAAATTGCTGCAGTAGTCTCGGAGGAAATCCCGTTACACCGGGTCCCGTTGGAGTTCCGATTGCGGCTACTTCCGGTATGCCAGGGGGATCCCGATCGGCAATCGGAACGAGTGTAGCTAGTGCGAAAAGTTTATCGGTAAAAAATCAGCTCAAATTAAAAATTTCCACCTCTAAATCGTTGAAGATGCAAAACCAGAAAATGGCAAAACACCAGGCTCAGGTGCTAGCTATTAGCAATAGCAATGTGACAATGACATCCCCGGGCAAGAAGAGCTCTTCATCGTCAGGCAGTGAGAAGAAGATGGACATTTCTGTGGGTGATGGTGAAGAGAAAAGTAGTTCAAGTGAAACGGAAAATAAAGAAAACAAAACGGAGACCGCAAAGTCGCCGGAAAAGCTGGAGAAAAAAGAGGATAGAGGAGATGAACCGTTGCAGGATGAGACCATGCCGGCAGCAGAAGTAGAAAGTCGGTGAGTGTGCATTGGTTAATGTGAATGCTTATTGATGATTTCTTATTTTGAAGTAGAATTACACATACGTATCAATATAGGGATCATGTTCCAACATTTTCGGTTCGAATAGTTTCCGAATTTTTGAACAGAGATAACTGCTGTTCTACTGAGCGAAATATGTAATTCGTCATCGTTCACAGTCTAATTAGAAAAATGGTAAAATACAAACCTATTAGTGTTAGAGTAGTAATAATTGTAGTTTTTAGTACTAGTGTACAATTGTTATGTGCTAGTCGTATGGATTTGTGATTGCTGGATCAGGAAATGGATGCAGAGCTAACGTATATGACAGAATAGTGGGTAATCTTTTCTAGGATTCGTTGCTCACTTTCTTCCGGTGTTCAATCCGCGCATTCGATTCGATTCATTCGGGAAGAACGGATTGGATAAATACGATTAATTTACCGACCCATTCATCTATTCCCGGTTTAGACGAGTTCAAGTAGTTTTATTACATCTTTCATGTGTTATTTTCTTCTACTTTGTTAGTCTACTTTTGTCATACTGCGAGTCTAGTCTTGCTTTCCACATCTCATATATACCACAAATAATATCGGTCAATTTTTATGCATCCACTTAACTGCCGCTAGAAGCATAACTGTCCCATGTGCTATGGGAATCCCTATACACATGGGACAATTATGCTTCTAGCGGCAGTTAATCTCTTTGCATTTTTCTTCTTTATTCGGTGTGTCATTTTTTCTTTTATTACTATATCTTAAATTAGATTTATACACTCACCAACTCAATCAATTGCATATTCTCTCATATACACTAACAATCTCTCTCATTCCAAACGTACAAACGCTCCTGTCCTTCGCTATAACACAAACCGGGTCACAAACGTCACAAACCGGGTCACAATCATCCACATGTACTTACGTCCGTGATCTCGCCAATATTAAAACACCTCGGTAATTAAGTGAACGTCTTAGCGCATATCAATTTACAAACGCGGTCTCAAACATTAATCCACCGCTAGCGCGTACTGGGCATGCCACAGTAAAAGAATATGAAAACCGCTGTCCTAAGGCTTAACAATTTGATGTTGACTCAGCTCAATCTTATTTAATACCAACTCTTCTTACGCATATGCATTTATTGACGAAATTTCATATTCTCTATCCTCCGCAGAACCGCATCCGAGCAACAGCAACGTTCGCCACCGGCACCGGCACCGCAGCCGAAGCTTGCCACCAGTCCTACAAATGCCTCGCTGGAATGGAGCGATCAGTTTATCCGCTGTGGAGGATTAGCCCATCTGTACCGGATTTTCATATCCGGCGTGCTGCAGAAGCAATCATCCAACAAAGACGGAGACGATGTGAACGAGTGGCGCCACGATTGTTTGGCCAGTTTGCTCCGGATCCTGTGCTTGCTGGGAATGGAAGAGTTCAAGCCGGAGAACGAAAACGCCATCATCATACCGAAGCTGAACCGGAACACGTTGCTGTTACTGGAGGTGCGACCGACATTGGAACGGATAGCGGCTATACTGAACGAAGAGTCGCAGCCGTTGAGTCTGCATCACTTCAAAACGGGTCTATTTGGGCGTGCTCAGGTCATTCACTATGCAATGAATTTGTTGGTTTGTTATGCCCATTCACTGTCAGAAGTAAGAGCTACATTATGGAAGGTAGAGGCCAACCTAGCTTGGGTTCAGCGCCTGATTTTGGATGATCCTGAGCCGGCTGTGCGAAGAGAGGCTTGTGCGGCACTGTACCGCATGTGCTTAGGAAATGGTCAGACCTATTACGAGTTGATGGCACCGCTACTGTCCAAGTTGGTGGCATTACTACCACTGGCAGAGAAAATGCGACCTCAAATACAGTCGTACCATTTATCTCCGGATGAAGGAAAAGAACCGTATGGACCAGCATGTCGGGATTACTTTTGGCTACTATGTCGGTTGGTAGATTCTTTATCTCCAGAATTGGTTAAAGATTGTGGTGGAGAGCTGAGCAGAAAATCGTCATCAGCTGGATCAATTGGAATCGAATCAATGTGCAGACAGGTTTCAAATAGCATTCTGGATCGAGACTATTTGGAAGGTCGCCACGGAAGTCCCGATGATGGATTGTTTGGTTTGCTTAACTTGATGGCAAACTTGGTAAAATTCGACCCCCAGTTTAAGTTTAGCGACGAGGGTCAGGAGTTTATAGCTAAAATATTCCAGTCGTTGTTTGAGCTTCCATCGCCGGAGGATCGTGAGAAACCGAAGTGCAAGAGTCACGGTGCGAGAGCAGCTGCGTATGATCTACTGGTAGAAATGTGTAAAAGTGCTCCGAAGAACTATTTAATGCTACATGGAAAGTTGATGCAACAGCATCGTGCTGGTCCACACTCTCCATATCCATGGGATTATTGGCCACGGGACGAGGGTCGTTCTGAATGCGGTTATGTGGGTCTTACCAATCTGGGAGCTACTTGTTACATGGCTTCCTGCATCCAGCATCTTTTCATGACTCCTCAGACCAGAGATGCCATTCTATCCATCTCACCAGAAGCTCCACAAAAGCACAAGGCGACATTGTACGAACTACAGCGAATGTTTGCCTATTTGATGGAATCCGAGCGGAAGGCGTATTGTCCGCGGTCATTCTGTCGTGTGTATCAGATGGACCACCAACCGTTGAACACTGGCGAGCAGAAAGATATGGCAGAATTTTTCATCGATTTGGTTTCTAAACTAGAGGAGATGACACCGGAGTTAAAACTACTGGTTAAACGAGTATTCTGTGGGGTCATCAGTAACAATGTGGTGTCTTTAGTGAGTTTTGTAGATGTAGACAATGTTTATTTTTCTCGCCGTGAAAGTATTTTCAATCGATGAAATTTCCCATTTTTTATCATTGCCTTTACAGGACTGTGGTCATGTCAGTCGAACTTTGGAAGAATTCTACACTGTTCGATGTCAGGTGGCTGATATGCGAAATTTACATGAATCTTTGGATGAAGTCACGGTAAAAGATACGCTAGAAGGGGATAACATGTACACCTGTTCTCAATGCGGGAAGAAAGTTCGAGCCGAGAAACGAGCATGTTTCAAGAAATTGCCACAGATTCTTTGCTTCAACACTATGCGCTACACGTTCAACATGGTTACGATGCTGAAGGAAAAGGTTAATACTCATTTCAGCTTTCCGATGCGATTGGACATGTCCGGATATGTGGAGAAGACGTTGATGCCGCATCACTACCAAGAAGAGAAACGAAAGTCGGAATTACGAAGATCGTCCTCGAGGAACGTTAGTGAATCGAGCACGTCGGAAGGTGGAATATTGACATGCAGTGGCGAAGAAAGAAGAGACGAGAAGGTCAGTTCCAGTGATGGGCAAGAATGCCAAACCGCATCTTCTTCAGGCTCGGTGAATAATAATGAGGCGTTGGAGAAAGCCGAACTGCAGAAGCAGCAACAAACGCTCGACGAAGAAGATTCTGAGGATTTCAACGAACACTATGAGTACGATCTGGTGGGTGTGACGGTTCACACTGGCAATGCCGACGGTGGCCATTACTACAGTTTTATCAAAGAACGCAATGAAGACAGCAATCCAAACCATCAGGAGCGATGGTTTCTGTTCAACGATGCTGAAGTAAAGCTTTTCGATCCATCGCAAATTGCTGCTGAATGTTTTGGTGGAGAGATGACGGTCTGTAACTATTGTATGCAAATATATTATATTATTTTATACACGAAAATTTTGTCTTTGCAGAGTAAAACGTACGACTCGGTAACGGAAAAGTATCTTGACTTCAGTTTCGAGAAAACCAATTCGGCATATATGTTGTTCTACGAATGGCGTTCGAACAAAGGCACCAACATTCAACGTGACCAAGCAGAACATCCGTCTAGCAAACCGTACACATGCACCTCATCATCATCTTCGTCCGGTTCAACGGCTTCATCAACTTCGTTAGTATCGATCCCTGCAACCACTACTACTAGTGATCCTACCATTCAAACTTGCGAAAGTGGTACTAGCATCAGCACAAACTGCGCTAGCACTTCGTCACCTAATGTTAGCAAAACGGAGCTCGAATCCACCGAAGAATGCAGGGACTCACAAAAAGAAACTACGAATCCTGGCAGCTCGAACGGCCCCCGTCTAGAATCAGCACCACTGGCATGTGACGAAGAGCAGACTGAAAAATTCATCCAGAAACACCCCAGTGAAGTATCATTGGCAGTAGATAACCTTAGTAATCTAAGTAAATGTGATATAGATGTTAAGAATAGCATTAGAAGTGCTACTGCTGCCGTTTCATCGCTGACACCCAATGCATCATCCTCTTCGCCATCACCGTTAGCCGCACTGCAGGCATCTACATTAGGTATACTTCCACCAACAGGCCCGCTCCTGGGACCTTCCATACTACAGTCGCCATCTTCTTCGGCATATTCGTCAATTTCGTCACTATCGGCTCTTACCGCTTCTGCCGGCGGAAACGTTGGCCTTCCGTTGAGTGCCGTAGTTCAGCAACCTACGATTTCCAGTGCCCTCCAACCCTGCTCATCGACGTCTTCGTCATCATCACCGGCATCGTTATCCTGTGGACCATCTCTTGTTGGGCTAATCGGTCGGCTAGGCCCACCGCCAAAGCGGAAGCGCAAAGTGCTCAGCCAGGAGTTAGAGGAATGGATTTGGCAAGATAATCGACACTTTTTGCAGGATAGAAACATTTTCGAACATACCTATTTCAAGTAAGTTTTGGATTATTATGGCGAATATAGTTTTGATTGTGTTTTTCTCTTCCAGTTTTATGTGGCAAATTTGTGGCCACATTCCGCAAACATTACTAGCTTTGCCCGATATTACGTGCATTGCAGCGCAGCTATCGGTATCCTTTTTCATTGAGACGTTCATCCATGCGAAAGAGAAGGTAGTTTGCCACAGCATTTCGAAAAATATGCTTCTGATAATATTTCGTATTTCAATTTAAGCCAACGATGGTACTGTGGGTAGAGTTGCTCACCAAGCAGTTCAATGCCAACCAGGAAGCGTGCGAGTGGTTCCTTAGCCATATGTCGGCTGAGCCCTGGTGGCCGGTCCAGGTTTTAATCCAGTGTCCCAATCAGATGGTGCGACAGATGTTTCAACGGCTAGTAATTCATGTGATACAACGATTAAGGTGGGTATATTGATCGAATGGGTTTTGCCATAATGATTTGTGATATTTTACCGTAATAGTTTGGTAGTTTTAAATACGCAAAATGATAGAAATAGAACGATAAAAGAAAATGATAGACATTATTGTTTCAAGGTTTAGCAGTATGACTGGAAGAAGCATTTTCTATGAATTGGACCTAGGATCAAGTCAAAAATATATCCAACAATCCTTGTTACTGAACAAAATCTATGTGCTTGATAGATACTTTAATGTGTTCAAGTTCAAGAGCCGTGGACTTAAATATTTTCATCATTGCTTAAATCTTACGTAGATATTAGACGACGAAGGTATCTTATACATCGTAAAAATCTAGTACTTTTCTAGTACGTTCGTTGTATGGCAGTTACATAAATAAATAGCAATTTACTGATGAATTTCAAATACATTTCCAGGCAAAGCCACAGCGCACTCTATTTGAAGGTTGAAACCGATGAAGATGGCAACGAAATAATCGGTAATGTATCGTGCGTTACACGCTTCGTAAAATCTCTTATTATGTTAATGGAACATGGCGCTCGGGCCCATCTTCGACATTTATCGGAATTTTTCGGCCTACTCTATGAATTTTCACGGATGGGCGAGGAAGAAGCTCTTTTTCTTTTACGAATAAATGTGATCCGAAGCGTGGCTGATTTTTACTTAGGACACAAGGCTCAAGACTGCGTAAGTTGACTATCCGATGGGTTCCCATTGGACATTATTTTAATGAATTTCGATTTCAGATTGAAACCACCTCTGACAACGAAGATAACTCGTCTGATGAGGCACTAACCGTGGATAAAAGTCGACCGGCATCGCTGGACAAGATGATTGCTCTGGTAGCATCCCTAGTGGAACGATCACGAGGACCCGATTTGAGATTGCATCTCTCCTCTCGTGATTACAATGCGATCGCAGGTGGAAAAGGTTTCCCTTTTCTGTATCAACAGATCAAAGACAACATCAATCCACACCAGACGCGACATCTGATTCACGCACTTTGTCGATGTGACGAGCGATTGGCGGGGCAGATTATTGCGATGCTTTTCACAGCTGTAACAAAACACACTGAACTGTGTGGACCATTTTTTAAATTGTTAACACTCTTGACGGAATCTACTGGAGGACCCTCCGGACTTCCATGCTTTTCTCAGCTTGTACTGCAACGCGTGTGGGATGCAGCAGAATATTGTCCCCAGTCGGCTTTGGATTGGTTGGCTGTGCAAGCGCCGCGAAATAAAATAGCGCACACGTGGATACTGCAATCAGCAGAACGGTGGGTCGAAACATTCCTGCTGGCTCACAACAACGCTCGAGTACGGAATGCAGCCGCGTACCTACTGGTGTCACTTGTCCCATCGCAGAACTTTCGCACTAACTTTAGGGCCACTTCCCACCATAAGCTAACGATGCATGCCTCTCAGCATAGGGAGATTTCATGTGAAGCGCAGCTTATTTTACATACTATCTTGAATCTTCTGTTGAGATTGTTACGATCCGCGCGCAACTACACAGATATCAGTGTGCATGGCACAACCAAGCTAACGGCGTACTTTAATCTCATGACGTATTGTTTAGTGTCAAAAACGGAAAAACTGATGGTGAGAGCAAATTTTTGATTTATAGTTTGAACCAATGGATCAATTAGCTTTTTTGTTATTTACAGCTTGGTCCACATCTTCGAGCTTTGTGGGAATTGTTCCACCCGCGCCTATCGGAACCGTCCGTTCCTGCACACCACAACAAGCAAGCACTGCTAGCTTTCTGGTATCAGGCGACGATCGACTGCCCCGAAAATGCGCTACTGGTAGCCAACTGTCCTGACATCACCAGGAATATTGCTTTTAATTACATTTTGTGAGTATTAGTATCTCGAACGTTGGATGGTATTTATTGTTCAAAGTACTGCATCATTACATCAACTTTTTTTCACAGAGCTGACCACGACGACTCGGAAATCGTTACCTATAACCGAGCGATGCTCCCAGTGTACTATGGCCTGTTGCGTATGTGTTGCCAGCAGAGTCGTCTCTTAACGCGTCAACTAGCTGCTCATCAGAATTTGCAGTGGGCGTTCAAAAATATCACGCCTCATCCGACGCAATACCCGCTGGCTGTGGACGAATTATTCCGCTTGATGACATTGTTTGCGCAGCGCCATCCGGATGCAACCGAAGCGGAACAACGGGAAGTAACAATTTTTCGCAGAACGACATTGACGGCTTATTTGAATGGGCTGGATGCTCGGGTATCGTGGGGTACGCTGATAGCGGCACTTCGAATACTTGTTGACAATGACGATGACCGGCTGTTTGTGGTGTTAAACGGAGGTATCACTTTATGCTTCGATGCACTACACACGTTGCATTCAATGTACCACGAGGCTACCGCTTGTCACGTTTTCGGAGATCTACAGGAACTGTTAACTGAAGTGATATTGCTGATTAGCACTTTGCGAGCTAGCTGTCGGGAGCAGAAAAAGCGTCCTCCTCCAGCACTGATGAAAGGGCTTCCGGATGCCGTCCGTCGGTTAGCGACCCTTTTAAACACATTCAACCCACCGGAAATGCGAAACATCGCCCTAGAAGTGCTTAAAGAGTTAGTCAAATGTGCCCCACCGGAGATTATCAGTACAGTACTGGTTCCTCTGTTAACTCACTGTCACGCACAGAATGTTTCACATGCGATCAGTCCGCTGGGGTCGTATTTTCCGAGACGGGGTATGAAAGCAACCTGGCCACCGGTTTCGAAAAATACACCACGCCCACCTCGACCGATGGTGCAGATGAACATACCACAGTCGCAGATTTGCGAGAAGGTTTGTTGCTATTTTTAATCCGTCTTAACGGACCTAAACGATGTAGTTTTTTAGGGACTGGATAAGGACTTTGACTTGGCACTGGAGCTATTCTATCGTCCGTATCATGAGTTTTTAGATATAATGTTTCGGGTAGCAGTCACTTCCAGCCAATTCAACGAAGCGTTGGTACACTTATCTCTGCTGACTGGGATCGAAGCGGTGGTTCTCCATTTCAACATCTTCGCAAAGTTTTGGGTTGGCATCTTTAACAACAAAACTACCAACAGGTGGGTAATTTAAATAATTGAGAGATAAATTCAATGATAAAAATTGACTCATTCGCAGGTACTCTGAGCTGCTAATCAAGAATCTGTTGCTAGTAGATTATATTGATGACATATTGAGAGACGAGAGACTGTCCTTGAACGATCCGGTGATTGCTAACTTTATTGAGATATATTACCCTAAGGTGAGTAAGCAGACTTCTTAAGAATCACTATGCTATAAACTATTTTTTACCTCTAAGGAGAAATTCGTTTTAAACCACATTTGAGTATTAAGAATACAAAATTTATAACTAAGGTTACTATGAAATTTGCGTTTCGACGTGGTTTCATCAGAATCCGACACTAACTAAACACTAAACTAGTGCTGGATTCACGCCAGCTCAAAAAAAAAAATGAAAGCACTATTTGTGTTTCTGAACAAACCCTTAATCTTGCTTGATGTTCCCCAAGAAAAGGAGTCAAAACTTGGTTTGGCTTAGTAAACCAATGCAATATGCACTGCGCTAGCTTAGTCCTGTCACTAAGTTAGTATCGAATTCTGATGAGACGAAGTCGAAACGCAAATTTCATAACTAATTTAGACTTAAGTAAAAATCATTTTGACAAAGAAGATCTGTGTTCAAAAATTTCAGTCAAAAATGTAATCTCAATTTCATTTCCAGGTAAAATCCCGCCTGGTTGTTCCTAGACTGCTGGAATCGATCTGCCAGCTTCTTCCAGACAAAAGCAACCTGGAAGACATTTGCGGGGATCTGCAAGCGATTCGAATTATCGGCCAACGTACCGGCATTCCGGCATCGGTTAAAACATTACTGCAGAACTCGCTACACGCGGTACTGCTAAAGTTCAAGGATGAAATGTACAGTGATGGTGAGTGTTCTCATAGGTTTTTGTTTCCGAGACCCTAACCACCTTGTTGACGTTATTACAGAAGAAACACCCCCAAAGAGGCGTAAAATGACATCCGTTGCGGTTCAATCCGGAAGCTTGGTTCAAATGCAGCAACCGCTACTACGGTCTCCGATATCTGAACCGGACGAGCAGAGCGAACAGCAATCGAAGGAACAACTGAACCGGCAGGAAGAAGAGCAGCCGAAAGAAATCCATTCCACAGAGGACCTGAGTGAAGGAAAAGACAACAATACGGTTCCAGAGAGCAATCTGTCATCCGCGACCACGGATAGTGCTACGGACAGCAGGGAGAAGGAAGCTACAGAAAATAATTCTGAATGGCAGAAAGAGGATGCAGAAAAGCCCACACTGAAAGAATCAACAGCAGGGATTATCGATCGGAGTGAAACGGAGGGCGATCTAAGCCCATCGGAAGCAGGCGATCCCCAGTTCAGTAGTTGTGGCAGCAGTAGCAGTAGTAATAGTGGTAATAAACCGGTTGAATTGGAGGACAAGAGTAAAGCGCCCACAGCGGATATCGTGGACCAAACAAAGCAGAGACTCTGTGAGCAGGAATTGTACCAGCGAAATTTAATCAAGGACATCGAAAGTCATATCGAATTGATATTCGAGTGTTTGGACGATGATGATGACGATGGAGGGGAAGTACGAGCGGGAGCATCTGTGGCAACTGCCACTAGTTCGCTCAGAGTAGCAATAGCAGATGATTCAGAATTGGATAGAAGCAGGATTAGTAGTGGTACGAGTCAGACCTCGTCTGCCAGTTGCCCCAGTCCTAGTAAGATAAAACGGAGGAATCCGTCCGGTGATGAACCTGCCGGCAGTGGAAATGAGAAGACTGTCGGAAAGGAACCGTCTACAGCCGAAAGATCGAGAGAAGAAGAAACCGGCAAATGTGAATTGTAAGCTGTTTCACGGGACGGATGGGTAGTATCAAGTAAGTCGTATCAAGCAAAGTTTCGGTAAACCAAAATTGTGATGTCTTTAAAAAATAAGATTTTTCTTTTTTAACCAAAAATATAAGGCGAAACGCAGAACTAGGACGACATGTGTTAGTTTTCCTTTTGCTAAATTCACGTAAAGTTTTCGGATTCGAAAATTAAACAACTAGTTCTTCTTTGGACGATTGTGGATAGAAAGTCTCTTGATGAGAGTGAGTGAGAAATTTGCAGCGCAGAGTTACATTTTTACTGTCAGATAGTAGTTTCCGTATTTAGGGAAAAGGTGCTCGTGTATTTTTTATACTTATTAATCACGTTTCTTATCGATATATATTTTTAAACATATAGTGAAACTCATTTACGCGGAAAAATGAACATAGTAGTAGAAACATTTAGCGATTAAGCAAAATCTGCTATCGTTTCGTGTAAGTTTTCATTATATACTCTTTATCATTGCTGCATTCTAAGTTTACGGCTAATTTAAAACAAAAAACTTATTATTATCATTGATAATATTATATTCTAGATCATTAAAAGTGAACCCTATTGAAAAGTGCGTATTTATTAAACTAGCTAGTCTACAAAATGTCCTTAAGTTTTGTTGTATCATCCTATTTGAATATAGAAGCATAAGCGAGGTAGGTGAAGTTGAAAAGCTACAAAAGAAGCTAATGTCGAGGAAAAACCGAATTTGATTTCTCCGTTTAGTTGAATTGTCCACTCCACTATGTGAATGTTGCTCTAAATTCGCAGATTTTTTTTGAAAGTCGGATTCAATTCAAAGAGCGACTTCCGTCGTATGACATTATTATTTATTTTTCTCGGACCAGATACAGGAAAAAAACGGATTCATGAAGCTTATCTACAGAGGAAAAAAATCGAAGAGAATCAGTAGATCTCCCCCGTATTATTTGGTGAATACAAATTGTAATGCCTCCTTTACGATTGGAAGGAGGAAACGAATGAAATTATTTTATAAGTGTAGGAGAACATTAAGAAATTTCAGAGTACATTTTCACACAAAATACATGCACACACAGAAATAAATACAATTACGAACACTGGAAAGGTGTCAGTTGTTTTTGAAACGTTCTCAATGTCGTACTGAATGGATTTAAAACAGGAAACAACCTACAGCAAAAGAAACAGTAACATACAGATGAAAAACATATTGAAAACCTCACATACACACATTCAAATAATCACTATTATTCAACGAAATTCTTGCGTGAAAACAAGAATAAAAAACAAGTTCATGTTTTAATTTTCAGAAAAATCTGTTTGCAGTAGTCATTTGCTAGACTTGTTTTGAAGAAACCCAGAGCTATTAAAATTAGCCAAACATATTTTCGACTTGCACTACCTATTACAAACAAGACCTCTCCTCCGATGAAGAAGAGGATGCAATAATAAAATGGATTGTAGAACCTGTCTTTTTCCCAAAGGAAAAAAAATGGATTAACCAATTTGCTCATAAGGGCACATAAGCAATATTTGAAAAGTTGGATTTTAATGTTTCGTGTTCCATGTAACTGACGCCAACTTGTTGTGAGTTAGACAATGTATCATGCCAAAAGACATTTCGTTTCTCTATACTCGTCAGCGACCCAGAGCTTTTGTGCTTGACTAACCGAGACATCATTCGGTACCAGCCAATTGCTTTAGGCGTTCAAAAATGGCATCACCCGAAAAGCAACGCCGCGAATTGATTTTGCGCAAGCATCTGGAAAATCCTAAACTCTCCCATCGGGACATCGGAAAACAACTCGGAATCGAGCAGTCAACGGCGAGTCGTGTGATTAAACGTTACTCCTAAACCCTAAGCATCGAACGGAAGGAGACATGCGGTCCGAATGAATGTTCTATTAGTGATTAGGATCACCAGTTCGGTCAGAGATGTGGCCAAAAAAGTTGAATCTGTCGAAGTCTTTCGTTCGGGCAGCCAAGGACCAGGAGAAATTGCATACGTACGGTGGGAAAGTCACGGTCCCGGAAACTGTAAACCCAGATGCTGACGACGCGTCATTGTCTCATCATGGATGATGAGACTAACGTCAAGGCGGAACTAAGGCCCATCGAAACATACTGGGCAATTAAGAAGTAGGCATTACAGAAGCACCCCAAGGAGGTCAAATCTGAGGAAGACATGAAGAAAAAGAGGGTTTCCGTACAGTAGAAGCTGCAACCAGATGTTGTACAGAACCTAATGAGTGGAGTTAAGCGTAAGGTGCGAGCGTGCGATTAGGGTATTGAAGTAGAATAAAATAAATATGCAAAAAGCTTATATTTTATTATCTAAAAGTCAGAAGATTTAAGAACTTCTTAAGACTAGGGGAGTTAATTAGTGATATTTTTATGAGTAGTAGTACAGTTGGGCATTTTTAACGACAGTATTGGGCTTCTGCAATCAAAACGTTATTCAGGAAGGGGGCATATCCTACATCTGAGTATCAGAAGCAGAAGAGTGAGGGTGGACAATGATGACGAGGGGACGAAAAATATTAACTTCTAGTTTCGGTCAAACATAAGGTCAACGGCAGCGACTACACACTCGGTCAAGGGACATCATTGACTGAGACACCGAGTAGTTCTCGATTCAGCAAGAGTTCCTCCAGACGATTTCGATGCACGGTTCAGTAGCGGATCGGCAACACACCGAGTTGTGCGTGTATTGTTTCTGTTGCAGGTTGTAGTTTGTTAACTCATTCAACAGAGATGTTTCGTTTCACCTTGAAGTCACATCAAAGTCGATGGTGTACAGTACAGGCGGAAGAGATAGAAGAATGATAAGAAAAATAAATGGAGTAGTTAAATCTGTGTGCTGGTGGCTTTTAGGAATGTTTATACGAAGGACATAAAGAGAATGTTCATCTCACGATTCTCACGTTGATTAAACAAAACCAATGGATTGTTTCACCCAAAGCAAGATATGAAATAAACGTTAATAAAAATCATAAAATGTCTTCGGATGTGTTGGATGACTCCATATGCCCTTTCTAGGAACGGTCATTAAATCGAATGTCATAACTATCGAGACAATGCCGCCTATACACTACCTATAATCGCATGTAGATAGGCCATCCCATAGAACATAGGACTGACTTGCGATTATGCGATATGGGATTTATTAAGTTAGTGTCGGATTCTGATGAGACGAAGTTAAAACGCAACCCTTGATTTTATTAAGTTAGGATTTGTACCCTGCATGTACAAAGAGTAGTTTCGCCATAAATTTTCGCAATACAGTGCTCTCCCGTATTCCGTATAGCTGATAGCATCCGTTGGCTGGTTCCATTTTCGGTGAATACCAAAGCGGCTCCTAGAAAGACGATCTACGATGAACCATATGTTTGTGTTAAGACAAATCCTGAATAAATTTCGGGAATACAGCTTGCGAAATCATCTTCTGTTTGTCGGCTTCAAGGCAGCGTGTGATTTAGCTACTAGAGGAAGGAACAAAAGCTGATCAAATCTATACTATACGGCAACTGCTCCAAAAATGTCGTGAATATCAGGTCCCGACGCACAACTTGTTCATTGAATTCAAAGCCAAATGACGACAAGTTGGACCGTGTAGAGCTAAGGAAAATCTTAAACGAGTCATTTCCTTAAAATATCACATTTTACATTGTAGTTAAAAGGAATTTCAATAATTTTTTCTTATTAGTATATTTGTAAACGATTTTTTAAATTTCACTGAAGGATACTCAATTAATATTTTTTAATAAATTCAATTATTAAATTTATCAAACCACAATTAATTTGCCATTTCTTTTCTCAGAAACCTTCCAGAATACCCAAAGCAACCCACCCACACATCACCCTAGAACCTTCCTTATAATACCTATTAGATTGAAGTACCCCTCATTGGGTAAGCGTAAACGTGGAGAGCTTTAGTACTCGCTGTCCATCAACATCACACGATGATTATCCGCATCGACAGGTCTGCGATGAAAAATGATTAATTATGAATTGTGTTTTAAACGACTTCTTTCTTTTTTTTACTGCCATGTCTTAGTAAAGTATGCGCCATGAAAATGTGAGTTGGTTTTGTCGATTTGATGTTAGATATCATTTATCACTTATTAAAGATGTTTGAATCATTAGATGGTGATTTAAACGATGCTTGTTCCAAAAAATTAAAATATGTTCGCAATGAAATTTACCATATTGTTCCTGAAAGAATCACTTTTTTGTAAGAATCGCTTTCGCAGTTTTTTATAGCGCATACTGCATATGATGAAGCAATCTATGTAATATCCAGGATGAAGAAAACTGTGATTGGTTCTATTGGTAGCGATTTCAGTTCCTTCTCATAATGTGGACGATAGGCAGCTTCTGTTGGATGCTAACGGCTGCAGCTTTGTGTAATGCTAAAGGTACATTTTATTGTATTATATAACGTTTGCAATCGGTATTATATCGTTTAACGACTAACAGGCTAAATAGGGAAAATATTTACGAAATTAGATGAGTCGAAACAAGTTGCAGGGATGAATCAAGGACAGGAACCCGTATTTTTTAAATTGGTCATTTCCGAAGTAATTTGCCTATAGTTGATAGTGTGACATGGTACTTGGCCTGTGGCCTTCGACTGGTAGGGTCCAGTCTTGGCCCTGATGACGTCGTGGCTAGTTGGAGGATGTGTTCTCCTACTTATTAGTAAATTGATAAATTCGTTTGTTTGGGGAACGTGTAGGTCCTGCGATCTTAAGCGTAAAGCTTGCTCAGAAAAGGAGTACAGGAGAAATAGTTAAAATAAGCGAATGAAATAAAATAAATTAAAATATCACCGTAATCATTTCAATACATAGCCTACCACAACCAGCTTGCGCCACTTCCCGATCACTCCAACCACTCCGGAATGGTCCTAGGTCTGTCGGAGATGATCAACCTGCTTGCTCCAAAAACGCTCGCCATTCTGGTCCTGAACGAGACGAAAATTCACAAAATCGATCGGCTCACCGTAATGGTTCATCATCACAATATTCCGACCTGCATCTTCACCGATCTGGAGAATTACTTCCGCTACATTGGTGACAATCTGAAGAAATCGGTGGATACAACCAGTCTGGTGTTGTGCCACCCGGAGGACATGCTGGAGGACATTGCCGATAGACGGTTGGCTCATCGGTTGAGTTTGTACATTTTCTACTGGGGTGCGGAGAAGGTCCCGACTGATTTGGATCGATCGCTACTGCGGGAACCGCTGCGGGTGGCTGTGATAACCAATCCGAGGAAAAACATTTTCCGAATTTTCTACAATCAAGCCAAGCCGAACAATTATGGCGAACTGCTCAGTGCGAATTGGTTCGACGGAAATGATATGACTTTCAGAAGGGTACCGTTGCTGCCTACTCCCACCAAGGTGTACAAGAACTTTGAGGGTCGAGTGTTCACCATTCCGGTAATTCATGTGAGTCTTTGTCTAGGTTGTTACTACAGTTAGGAATTAAAAAAATATGTTTTTGTAGAAACCTCCGTGGCACTTTGTAAGCTACAACAAAGTGAACGAGTCTTACAATGAAACAGAATCAGATGTGGACCTGAGCGGTAATAGTACGGATGCAGAGGAAAACACTTTCACGGTAACGGGAGGAAGAGATCATAACCTTATGCAACTGATCGCGGATCGGATGAACTTTAGCTTCAAATACGTCGATCAAGAAGATAAAATACAGGGAACAGCAATGGGTACGGAAGAGAATGCTACTTTTTCCGGGGCGTTGGGGATGTTGCAGAGGAGAGAAGTCGATCTGTTTTTGGGAGATGTAGCGGTGACTTGGGAACGAATGCAGGCAGTTGAGTTTTCGTTTTTTACTCTTGCCGATTCAGCGGCATTTGTAACACATGCTCCTAGAAAACTAAGCGAAGCATTGGCTTTAGTAAGACCTTTCCAAATCACGGTATGGCCGTTGGTGCTGGTTACTATAATGATATCCGGACCGATCTTGTATTTGATCATCGCATTACCGTACCGACTGGAAGAGTGGACCAGTGATTGGTTTGCTAGGGTAAGACGGTTGAAAGTTTACCGTGGACCGTCGTTTTACCATCTACAGTACATTCAAGAGATGAACTATGGAGTACCCCAGCGTGCAACGGAAATCGCTGGTACGCCGCTCCATCCAAGTCTGGATCGGTGCGTTTGGTACACGATCAATGTCTACCTGAGACAATGTGAGATATTTTATTTTCTATTCTAAAACATTCAATCAAAAGTAAACATTTTAGCTGCAACTATTCCATACAACGGTCACGTTGCACGGTTCTTCTCTATTCTTTTGTGGCTATGTGCTACATACGTTTTGGGTGATGTCTACTCCGCCCAGTTAACCTCACAGCTGGCAAGGCCGGCTCGTGAAGCTCCTATAGGTAATGCATTAGAAAGATGCAAGATATTTTGTGAAAAGTTTGATTTCTTCCGAGTGTAGACACGTTGGGTAGACTGGAAGTTTTCATGGAACGTGACGGTTACCAGCTGGTGGTTGAACGGCAGAGCGCTTTCCAAGCCGTCCTTGCTAACAGTAGTGGCATTCTACAGCGTTTGTATCGCTTAACACAGCGGCAACGGAATAACGAATCCTACCTGGTATCATCGGTAGAGGAAGGAATACGTGCTCTGGTGGCTAACCCGAAACGAGCGGTTTTCGGTGGTCGCGAAACACTGTACTTCAACACCAAACGCTACGGTGCTCATCGTTTCCAGTTGAGCGAAAAGCTCTACACTCGGTACTCAGCGGTTGCCGTGCAATACGGATCACCATTTTTGGATAGTTTGAATGAAGTGTAGGTGTCTAAAATTAACTATGATATCCAATTCAACTTTACTGTTATAGAATAATGCGCCTTTTCGAAGCCGGGATCATCGAAAAAATCACAATTGCCGAATACGAACGGATGTTCGGCAGTTTAACAGGACAGTTTACCGACGAATCAGAGATGACGACCAAATCGGATAGCTCGGAAGCTGACGCGGGCCATTCGAAAAAGAATACTGAAAGCAACGAGAAGCTTCAGCCAATGAATCTTCGGATGTTGCAAGGGGCATTTCTTGCGCTGACCGTTGGTCATACATTGGGAGGTAAACGGTAGGCTAGCGATCGTCAGGGTGCGTTAACTTTTCTATCTTACAGTTCTCATTCTTCTGCTGGAAAATAAAACTATGTATTTCGGAAAGATGAACGGCCGTTTCAGAAGGTGCGCTAGAAAAATCGGTGCGTGGTGTCGGAAGATTGGGAAAGCACTGTATCGTTTCCGACGAAGATTTCATTGATATCGTGGTGAAATGTTTCAGTGGTGGGGGCGAAATATTTCATTTGATTAATCGCTTTGTTTACAAATAAAAAGATACCGCACAAGCCGTAGAAAAAATTCAACTTACAGTAATTGCACCAACTAATGGAAACGTCGGCAATAAAGGATGTTATACTGAACACTCGTAAGCCAGTTGTCCTTAAAAATCTTGACATTCCTTGGAACTGTTTTCAGCAAACACTGAACGACTGGCTGAGCTGTTTGGATGATTCAAATGCATCGAAAAGTGGATTCAGATTCGACTGTGGATCATTACGAAACGGTTTCAGGCCACAATGGGAACGATCTCGCGGGACAGTTAATATGTCAATGATTAATTTTTATCGAGATGCTAGTACGAAGCATGGTCACTTTAAAGATAATTGGGCTTCCTACAGCTATCGGTGTATTCAGGAGCTTCCGAAAGAATGCCGAGCTGGTATTGACTATGGTATGTTTGGATTCTCAGATATTGGTGAGGATGTTTCATTTTGGATAGGATCGGAAGGAGCGCACACTCCATGCCATTACGATACATACGGATGTAACATCGTTGTTCAAACGCATGGACGTAAATCATGGCTACTGTTTCCTCCGGAGGCAAAGCTGCAACGCACACGGGTGCCTTACGAGGAATCTAGCGTGTACTGCGAGGAGAATTTTTACAGTCCTGCCGCGTATTCGTCGCTAATCGGTAAGATCTAGAAAATTTGCCGGAGTTCAACATTAAAGCTTATTTCACATCAGGTGTTGAAAATGATTCGTATCATGTGATTCTGGAACCGGGTATGGTTCTAGTTGTTCCTCCAAAATGGTGGCATTACGTGGAGACCTTGGAGTGCTCAGTTAATTTCAATACCTGGATACAATTGGTAAGTGTTGGCATTATGTTCGCTTAGAGGGGGAAACCAAAGGCCTTAATATAAAGGTACGCAAAGAGTGTGCAGAAAGTGAAGCCGAAAAAAGTCTACCTATCGAGCAAAATTAGAATCCAACTTTGCTGCAGAGGTATCAGAGATGGATTCCAATTGTGCTCGATAGGTAGGCTTATTTGACTTCACTCATTGTGCAACTGTTCTCTATAGACTGTGGGGGAAACTAGGACTTCCGAACATAGCATATCTAATAGTTAAGTATTTTAGGAAATTGACACAGAGGAACACATTTCCGAATGTTTGACCCGTCTTATCGTACAGGACTATTCAAAGAACTTGTCTGCTGAAACCCTTCGGCATGTCTTCAATCCTAATGAGGTAGGTTTTAATGAAAACGGGATGATTATCTCCATCAACTAACAATGAACTGATTGAAATGTGCAGAATGGTCGTAGAAAACCACCATAGATGCTACAGCGGAATCGTTTCAGCTGACTATACAACACACAATTGTGCATATCGTTTCAGTTAACAAAAATTGACTTACCGACCTCGTCCGATCTTCAAACGACACTACAGTACCTGCTAGACAAGCAAGAATATAATAAGCGCCAGCGCCAGGAACGAAGTAGATATTCGTCCAATTATCTTTCCCAAAACGAACTTGAACAACTACTATCGAACAACACCAACTACATCGCTTCAGTAAAGAAACTAGATAACCACGAGTTCTTTTGTCTCATGAAAACCAACAGCCATCGCTACGATACCAGTTTTAACCGATCCAGTGACGATGAAGAGGAAAATGTGCAAGCTGAAAATGCGATCAACCGGGCCTGTCATCCTGATCAAATCCAACTTATGAAGAACTCACTCCGTGTTTGAAAGTTTCTATTACAGTTTATTTGAATGGATTTAATGATCAGCTATAGTGGATTTAAAAAGATGAACTGCTAATAGATTACAATATTCATTAGCTAATGCTTATGCGATATAAAGTTAGTCATTTTGTCTCACCACTTAACGTTCTCGTTTGGACAATTAGTTTGATAATAAGTTAGAAGTTTGTTTGGCGTAACCATGTAAGCACACTTTTTCAAAATTAAAACAGTGGTGCATAAAAAAAAATAGATCCTGATTGCTACTAAGCAAGTTTAACTGTTTGCTTATTAGTGACCTATAATCGGTCACTAGATGAAGACCTGTTCCGACGCCAGTGCTTCAGTGAAAGGCTTTACAATCACGCTCGTCACGAAACAGAATATTAGTCCAAAAAAGATTGAGATCGGCAAAGCTGGCAGGGCCTTGCGGAAGATCGCCAGCAAGAGCAACGTCAGACAGAGTCCCTGTGGATGGATTGAGCGATTATTTAATTCTCGCCTATGAAAATTCGAAAATGTTTATAACTCACCACCAGAATTGCCACAAAGCATGCTATAGTTGTGTTCCAGTCCCCATAGCTCGACGCCTTTCCAACCAGCACCGAGTAGAAGATGAAATCACCTAACCCAAGCTTGATGCCTCCTGCAAATATTCTCAGGTTAATGCACAAGTTACCAAGAAACAAACACACTTACGCTCTTCTGCCTGTTCGTACAGTGGAACCTGCTGCGAATCACCGGTACCCCGATTATCCGATTCGCTGGTACGACTCGAATCGGCCGTTACTGTGCGATACTCGGGACGGTTTGGATTGCTGGAAACGTTAGCCTGAACCTCGATTTGACGGCGGGCCACCCGTTGCTGCGAGGATGAGGCCCACTCCTGAGTGAAGCCACCGGATTGATCTACTAGATGAAGGTAAGTTATTTTTGTTTGCTTCCAGCCAAATGCATTTCCAAAATGTTCCAAAAAAATATTTTAACTCAATATTTTGAAGATAATTTAAAATTCTGAACAGAATGCTTTACCACAGAAGCGTTAGGCACAATTTGAAAAATATCGGAACATGTAATAATAACATTAATAAGAATTATTACGACTCGAAAATCCTACCTTCGGTATTGTCCGGTATTTGTTGCTGTTGTTGTTGTTGCTGCTGCTGTACCAAGCTATGTACAGGAGATCCAGTCGAGCCATAGCTGGTCATGCCTGTACCAATGGCACGTTCTCCACTTAATCCACTGGAGCGCGTCAGTGATTCCTCGCTTGGATCCGAGTGTGTTCCCATATACGAGTACATGATTGTTGCTGCTTAAAATAAAATAAAAATATTTTGATCATGGAAGCTGGTATAGTTCAATGCGATTCTTACAAGAATAAATCAAAGCAGGGAAAATTTGCTCATTCCGCTCGTGAGCTGTTTCGACCAAAATTCGAAGTGGACCTTTCGGCGTTAGCACAGCAATCAAATCTGCAATCACAGAAAGTTTAGCAAAACCAATAACTATAACCAATTTGAACAGTCACCCCAAATGGAGATCACAGCCAACACTACCCATGTGGTCCATTCCGGCAGGTATTTGATGAAAACCAGTGCCATCAGAGCGGCAATGAAAATAAGATAGCCCTGCTGTAAACGAAGTGGACCCTGCCAGTGGATTGAAATCATGCCAACCACCCCAAAGTTCCACATAAGCAGAAGTGCCGTTGGGTAATCGAAAGGAATGTTATACGCTCGGAGTACCTCCCTGAAAATTAAAATCAAATATAACACATATAGCGATAACGAACTGACCACAACACTCACTCCAAGTAGAGATAGCTGAACAGAAACAGTAGCATCAACGAAGACATTATCAACCAGCCGTGAATCACTTTGTAACAGCGTCGCTTATACAGCACGATCAGCAATATTGTCATGATCACAATCACAGTCATCAGAATCATCGAATTGGCGAGAGCGTTCCAGATCTTAGTTCCCGTATCATCCGACAGCTCGTGAAACGGTGTATATACCAGATACACATCTTTGGTAGAGTAAAAATTGATCGAGCTGATTGTGGCCACCACAACAATCATGCAGAGGGTGACGGGGACAAAAAGTTTGATCACGTGCTGGGCTCCATACTTGAGACCTTCTTCCTCTTCTTCTCGCTGTCGCGATCCATCATCACCCCCGGGGGCACGAGGTTGGTTGCCACTAGAAAGGCCAGAACGATTTCCAGTTTGCCCTGACCGTCTGCTTGGGTCACGAATCGTTACCTGTGGGACGGAATCTGCAGCCTAGATAAAAAGAATGCTGATTATCAGAAGCAATTAATAGACCAATCCACTCACTCCGTAGGACAAATGATTCTCTGTACCCTCGGGAGGCATTTTTTGCCAGCGCCTTTGTTTTGTAGACGATCGTCCATCGGCTGAATCACCTTCTTCTCCACCAGTAGCATTGCTATTCTGACCCGCTAAGACAACGCCTACGCCAGCTGGTGCGGTCGAAGTCGTATGGTCAAGATTTATATGACCATCCATCGGTTCTAGCAGTAAAGCGGTCCGTCCAGTCGTCGCTTTCTTTCTCCTCTTGAGGTTCCTTTTAGTTCTTTCCAACAGAGTATGATTCACACAAAAAAGTTCCGTTCTTCTACTATGGCAAAGTCACAACTGGTACTACCTGAGGGTGTCTTCATTAATGCACTACTTGATACAGTATAAATGAAACTAAAATTCTGACTATTTCCTAAAAATACAAGATAATTTCTCTACGGTTTATAGTACACTTGCAGACGATTCCAAAATTTCGCTACACACGCACAAAAACAATCGACGAAATCGAACGGCACTTGCGTCAACTGACAGCATCCAAGATTATGATGAGAGGTGAAAACATTAAATTTTTAAATTTAATTTTGTCGTTTTTTATAGGGATGATCGGTTGTCGTTTCAGAAAAAAAACATCTACATAACATTTTATGTACATATTGCGAATTTTACCCCTAGATAGACTCACAGCAAAATAATTTTGTCGCACGAAAATATGCTCACACCGCTTCTGCCATAGATTGGTTGTTGCGGTGACTAACAAAAACAGCACTGAACGCACTCTCTGGGATTGGGCATAAGCTGTTCGGTTTATTTGCTGTCTCCTGTGCAGTTTGATGTAAAGATATTTATTTAGCTGCTTCAAAAATTTGCACGAATGTCTATCTACAGTCGAAATGGACAATAAAATGAACATAAATACATTACCAGCACAGCATTTTTTCATGGGAGCACAGATAATAGACGATTATACTTCATAAGAGCAGATCACACTTGTAATGCATTGTTAGGTATCAATAAAATAATTAGATTTCTATTTACTGAAACACACTGATAAAAATCCGAACGTAAATTTTGTTTATTCAAACCGCTTTAAATCCATATTAAGATGAAATGCCAATGTTATCACGCGCAAACATAACTTCTATGTGAGAACTGTGTAAACTATTGGGATTTTCGATTGATTGACATCGGTGTAGTGTAGTGAACTGGTTTTGCACTTTCTAGCAGAAGTGTCAATGGAACATCCCCAGTTTTCTGTACTTCTGCTAGACAGTGCAAAACTAGTGCACACCGGTGTCAATCAATCGAAAATCGTATATGTATGTTCATTCATAAGTTATAGAAAGGGGTTTCATGTTCGTATAGTTATAGTCGGTTTTGGGGAATGTTTCATTATTTTTGGGTAAAATCGGTTTCCTTCTCTTTCATTTTTCGTTGGATAAAGTAGGATGCACAGATTTCAGACTACCTACTGCTAGGTAATGCAAGTTCTTCGTGTATATTTTGCCATGCGTGTTTAACAACAAAGCCCTACAAGAGACTAACTCTACATCAACCAAAATATCCAATACGAAAGGCGTTTCTTTTCTGCATGGAGAGTTAAGGAAATGCAAAAAAAATGGAAATGAATTATTTTTCCAATTAAATGCAGAAATAAGAACATAATATCTAGCCAAACATTTGAAAATCTGCAAAACATATACATTGGTAAAATTTCCAAAGAAGGTTTGGTCAAATTCATTATAATCCTATTTCGAAAATTGATACTGTTTCATTTCGTTTGACTGCTCATATTGCTTCTACTTGTATGACTCACACCAAAAATACTGTTCAGGTCTGATATTACACCGAAAGTTTAAAGAATTAAGTGGAATCTAATTTGATGGTCAGATTGGCCCTATTGAGCATCGTAAAATGAGATTGGTCCTGTAGGTAAATTATGAAAAAGTCTGGCTTAGAGAAGGTGTAGTTTCGATTAATTCATCGAGTCGGTGTTGCGTTACTGTTTTAAGTCTACTACAATCAGTTATAATACAATAATACGTTATAATCCTTTTAAAATGAGTGTATTGCTAGTTAGGTCCTTTTCAATCAGTTACGCCTTTCATAGTCAGTTTGGTCATAAAAATCAACTAAAACGGCATCTCCTCTCCTTCACGTGATAGATTCAAATAACTGAAGATTAGAATCTTTAATTTTTTTATTCTAATTTATGGGACTTTTAATTAATTAATTCTTCTTTACTTTCTGAGTGAAGATGACATGAGTAGACTGCTCTCTTTTGTGAAATATTGACATCCTTTTGCTCAATTAACCGAAATAGGATAACATAGGGGTCAAGGTGTTTAAATTTCAAGTGTGGCCATATTAATTAAATTTTATAAAATTTGCTGTCGAAAATTCTGCAATATTTACGTGAAATTCGGCAAAAAAAATTATATTTATGATCGTGAACAAAAAATTTCCTCATTGCTGTGCACAACCCTGAGTTTTTGCTACCGTCACTTTGACAACGCGTGATTTTAGTGTGTTAGTGAGAAAGCGAGAGAAAATCAGAGAAACAGCACAACACTCGCATCAAGTAAAGTGCAGTGAGTGCATCGGGACAAGTCGGGAGCTGGAAAACATTAGAAAATGTCAATCATTTTTTCTCGTCAATAAATTTATCGGTTTCTGGTAGATTGTGTTGCAGATAACCGGTTAAAAATGGACACAGATACAATCCCGGATGTGTAAGTAGTCAACAGAGTGGAGTTGAGTAAAAATTCTCTAAATTTTGTTTGTTTTTCTTCCGAAACGTGGAACAGTCCAAATGACAACCCGGAAACCTACTGCAGGCTATGCTTTTCTGGCTTCTATGTGGAGCCGTTGTTTCCGATCGATTCCGAGCCAAAGCAGAGCCTAATCGATCTCATCAGCAAGCATGTTGAAATTTACATTACACCCGAGACGGATTTCCTCTGTTCTGTTTGTCGAATGTGCCAGATGACGCTGGAGGGCTTTGCCAAATATCGCGACCGCTGTCGCCAATTGGACGAGGTCTTGCAGCGCAAGCGGATGGATATGTTGCAGGTTCGGGTGAAGGCGGAACAGCAGGAAGAATTAACGCAGAATGCGATGGGTTTTGAACAGGATACGATTTACTGTTTGAGTGACACAGACGACGAAGAGTTGGATGATGAAAACGTGCGATCGACCGATGAACCGCCGGAAGAGGAAGAAGAAGTGATCGACGAGGAGGTTGAAGAGGAGCTGATCAAGGGAGACATTCTGATCAAGCCTGAACCGTACGATAATGAGTATGGCGAAAATCATCCACAACAGACCCCGACAATGGGTGAAGAAGATGTAGTCGTTCTTGATTCGGAAGAGGAGGAACAGTCAATGGAGGATTCTACCAGGGCAAGCAGTGAGGCACGAGGAGAAGAGCATGTCAAAGAAGAACCGACGAAACCTTTGCCATTTGAGGTCACGACTGACGGTGCGTATGGTTGCACAATTTGCCAGCAAACATTCCGCTTGATGAAGGAAATTAAGGTAACTTAGTGTATATGGTTAATTGTTTTTTATTTACTTATTTAAATGTAACATTTAAACAGGGTCACATTCGCAAGGATCATCCTCAGGAATCACAGATATATTCCTGCAAATTTTGTCAGAAGAAGTTCTCCGACACAGGTTCACTGCGGGTGCACACCCGGTTTCATACAATGGATTTCCCGTTCTCTTGCGATGATTGTGGCGCTAAATTTACAATGAAACAACGACTAGAGAAACATGTGGCTCGCTACCACGATAAGGAATCGCCAAGTTATACAGATAAGCGTTTCACATGTACACTCTGTCCTCGTGTCTTTCTTCAGGAACAAGCACGGAACATGCACATTATTCACTTTCATGAGGTCAAACCAGTGGATGCAGCAGTGGAACCCAGTTTACCGGTAGAGCAGGTGTTCTACTGTGAAGTTTGCCAGGAACCGTTTGAAACGTGTAGTGAACATTTACAGGAACGCCACCCTGGAGCAGGTAAGGAGGGTGGTGAACCAAGACCGAAAATCACTAAACGTTATAAGTGCGCCGATTGTCCTAAACTATTTCGCCATCGGACTGCTTTCCGATCCCATGTGATGATCAATCACGGAACGATGCCCCACAAGTGTGACATTTGTGGAAGCTGTTTCGAGAGAAGAACAAAACTGATACACCATAAAGAGCGCTGGCATGGTGAAAACGCCAAGAATAAAGTCCTGGAGCGGTACAAATGCGATCATTGCGAGCGATTCTTTGTTAGGAATCAAGACCGATTCAGGCACGAGCAGATCATTCATAGCATAGAATCACCGGCTAAACTACCAACAGTGTGGGAGGGACGAAAGAGCAATTTCCCCTGTGCCAAGTGCGATCGAAAGTTCCCATCAATGAAAACGATGAGAATACACTTTGCATTGAAACATCCGGAAGTTCCAGTCAGATTCAAGTGTACTGTATGTTCCAAGCTGTTCAAACACAAAACTTCCCTGCGGGATCATATGGTAAATCATACTGGACAGCAACCATACGGTTGCGTACATTGTGAGGAGCGATTTGTCCGTAAGAAGGACATGGAACGTCATTTGGAAGGGGTTCATGGAGCAGAGGGAGCAGACAGTTCGGAGCAGAAAGAGCGATTTGCTTGTAAGTACTGTCCGCGAACGTTACTCTCGAAGACAGCACGATATCTGCACGTGAAACATAATCACGCTGACAAGGAACCGATTTCAAAGCAAGTTTTACTTTCACTACCCGATTCTCTCACCTGTAGCCACTGCAAAAAAACTTTCACTAGCCGGAACACTCTGAAGCTACATGTCCTTAATCACCTGGGCAAGTTGCCACACCAGTGCGATACGTGTGATGCCGGATTCTACAAACCGGCCGATTTGCTGAAACACAAACAACGCTACCACTCCGCAGGATCCTCTGTCAGTTTGGCCAGTCGCTTCAAATGCGCCTATTGTCCCCGTATCTTTATCCGAAAATCGGCTCGACGCTACCATCATACTGTTTTCCACGGCATGGAATCAAGAAAGAACGTATTAACACCATCATCCCGCCCCACTGGTTCCGTTAGAAAACGCATTAAAGTCGACCCGGATATGGAACATCCATGCGCCCTCTGTTCGTTGGTGTTTGTCACTACTAGCATGCTACAGACTCATCACCAGCAGCAGCACCCCGAGCAGGATTTCTTCTATAAATGTCCACACTGTCCGAAACGAACTGTACACCGCAACTCGTACCTGTCGCACATCAAGGTTCATATTGGAGGTTATCGACATCCGTGCGATGAATGTAACGCTCAGTTCGATCGGAAAGTAGCTCTGGTCAACCACAAGAGACGTTATCATGGCGAAGCTGCCAAGAGCAATTTGCGCTTCTACTGCACTCTGTGTAATAGAGAGTTTGTGCGCAATCAGGATCGCGTTCGTCACCAGATAGCCGTACATAACTACCAGGTGCAGGGGAGCAATGCCAACCCAAGCCCGGGTCCATCGAAACCCTCGTTATCTTCAGCTAAAACAAAGGTCGGCAAATTGAAGGTGAAGCAGGAACGAATTGTAGCAGATCACACTAATTTGGAGGGACCCATAGATGAGCCTAACCAATCAAGTGAGATCGTACCCTCAGACAGCAAAACGAATAAGAAGAAGGGCTTTGTTGTTGACAGTGATGTCGAAGATTATGGTGAAATAGATGACGGAACACTGCACCAGGAACGCGTTGATGAAGGAGATGGCGAGGTAAGTGAGGAGGCTATAGTGCCGACAATTTCTAGCGTAGTGTCCATTAAGCAAGAAGCAATTGCGTCGCGGAAAGGATACACTGATTATCCATCAGAGTTTTAACCAGACTCCCGATAGATTTAAGATTACAGATGAAGCAGGATGCATTTATTCTGAATAAAGTTTTGCGGATTTGAGAAATTCGGAGTGCTAGCCTTTTCGGTGATTAGTGAAATGTCACAATCTTATTTTCTATGTTGGTACAAATTGCACGGATGTTGGTGTTCACCTATTATATCGATGTAAAGGACCACTTGATTATTTGAAAGCAACGTTGGTTCGCCTCACGATTAACACTCGAAGCGGATCACTAAAGCTTGCGACGTGGTGTTGGTGTGAATGCACAAGTCACTGGATGAGAGTAGGACACCGGAACTTCAATAATGTATTGTATCTTGAAGAACCAACATTCAGTTCGAAATATTTGTCTAAAAACGAAAAATCTAAATCCTATCCCAAATTGGCTGTGCGTTGTACAAGACTATCGATACCGTCATGGTGGACTACCACTATGATAGTTACACCGGTCGTTTGAAAAACAGTGGACAAAAAAGTGCGTGAAGCTTTTGCGATGTTATGCAATTATGCTCTGCAGCAGCACTTTCAACCTTTACAAGAAAGGCACGTATCTTGCATTTGCTACCAAGCTATCATCACCCGAAATTGATAATATAAACACTCAAGGCTAGTCATTTCGGGTCAATACAGCAACGATAATGACAAAAATCAACAAAAACTACGCAGACGCTGTTGTTTCAGATCGCTCCCAGCAAACAAAGGAGGAAAAATATCATCGAACTTTGCAAGACAATAGGCATTGAACGCTGAACGCACACAACAACCAATACCCTCAAGTCGGTTTCAGCTAACGTCGAAGTCTTCTCTACTCACTGAAGGCGAATCGATAAAATATATAAAATACCCCGTAATAGAGCGCTTCTATACTGTTCCTATAATGAAAAAGTCAATCACCTAATAACGAGCAGTCGGATGGAGGAAAGTAGCGTTATAGTGCATGGGCACATAATATTTTTCAGTTATGATATAATCGATAATGGAGTGCTCTAGAACCCACATCTAGATAGCAATATGACGATGGTACAATTTAACGATTCTGGTTTCATTAGCCAGTCGTCGTAAGTTCAAGTTTCGACCATGTAGGATTCTTAATGTCAGTAGGATTGTAACATTTGCTCTACAATAATCAGCTACGAAGTCAACTACAATGGAAGGCGAACATTTCATCAAATCAAGTCGAAAAGCAGTTTGACATGTGAAAAGGAATAAAATGTCTTCGTCTTAATAATGTCGGAAGAAGTAAGCTGAATCGAAAGCGTAGCGGCAATTGGGTCGCAGTGGTGGATTAATATTTTACGCATTAGATCTATATGGGATTCACTACGACGGAGATTCAACTATTAGCATGTTATATAATCTAGAAACTTGTAGGTATACGCGATGTTTGCATAGCATATGTCGCCAGTTTTGGTTTCGTCTGCTGCTATTATTTATAGAACGAGCACATCACATGACGCTCAGGGTATACGTTGGTTGTCGTTCTCAAAGATAAACGCAAAACTCACAACTAAACTACATTTCAGTAAGCCCATCAACGCTGTTTTGCTGCTTGATGTCATCAGTTCGCAACGTTATGTAGAATGTAAGAAAAGAGCAAAAGGCATTACCCCTCGCACAGAAAACGAATCTCCAATCTCATTCGAGCCAATGCTTCGATCGAAGTGTACAGTTCTGTAAATGTAATGTCAAAACGCTACACGAGAGATCTGTCGTGGAGATACATGCTAGCGCAGAGAAATCCCAAACCCTCGTCTCGACTCAAACCGGTTTCAAAACCTATACAGTATATGCGGTTGAAACGAAAATGCAGTCGACAGGCGAAATGTGTGGTGAAATCAGTGCCCAACCACGTCAGCAGAGAACGAAAGACGAAAGTAAAAAAGAATAAGTGCCTACTACGGCTATGAGCGAGCGTACGTGGAATGAACGTCTGCCTGCTGTGGATGCCATGGCTGATTGCTATTGAGTTTGCCTCCCAATCGTACATCTTAGCTCAGCGCCGGGAGCTGTGTGTTTCAAGTTATGCCTTTGTACAGCCACATGCAGACACAAACGGTTGAACGGCGAAGGGAAGGTCGATGGAAAATTTTCCACTGTCTGAATACAGTCGAGCGTAGCCGATATGCAGTCTTTGCCTCTGCGAACAGTATAGTGAGGATAGCATGTGTTGGTATGCTCTGGCGTTGGCGTTTTTCCCTCTGTGGAATAGCACGATTCTGTCGGTCGAATTCGAGGGAGTGCTGACATGCTAGCATTCGCGAAACTCTGAATGATTCGAAAATTATAGCATTTTAGTCAAAATTTGTTATATTTTTGAAGTGACATGCGATCGATGCTCGAAATCATCGAGACGATTACGAAGTTTGTGTGGTTTACAATTGATCGATTTTAAATCTCAGTACTTTCCTTAATTATGATGGAATGAATGTAGCGTGATCACTCGCTGTTGTTCTTGGGGGATGTGATTAAAATCACATGTTACGTAATATATCAAACATTGTTCGAGAAAACTGTCATTTTCTTCCTTTATAGACAGCAGCAAGCAAACGAAAATTTGATTTTTGTTTCGTCCCAATACTGCCGAGTAGCTCAGTATTGAACCACTCAAATGAGCATGTGAAAATATAAAAGAGCCTTATTTGTTATTCTATCATGCACAAAATTTGCAGGAGACATTCATGGGTGTGATTGTCCGCGTCCTCTTTTTATATACATCTGTATCGATCGAAAGCTAACGAAGCTCCACTAGCATGCTCGTTTTTGATGTTTTGCGTTTTGCTTCAATTGCAAAGGAACTAAGAACACAATACATCGAACACTGCAGTGTGTAGAGCGCTACCGCAACCCACTGCTGATGATGTACTTGATATTTGTAGGAACTGAATACTGGCTTGACTGTGACAGGAGAAATTCTCTTCTCTTTTCCTCCAATAAGGACATCGAAGCATGCCCGTGCGCTCGTTTTACAAAGGGGCGGGGCGGGAGGCTTTGATTGTTTAACAAGAAAGGTGTAGAAATCGCCTTGAAGATTTATTACGAGGCCTGGAGGGCTGAGCCTTACATAAAAATTGGGAAAATGTCTATTTTATGGAAACTTCAAAAAACATTACTGCCTGCTGGGTGTTGCTGGGGTCGGATTTCTACTGCGGTACTTTGCAGTAATCCTAGCGACTAAACCGAAACATCTTGTTTCTCCATATCTACGCTTCTTCTCCTAGACCGATGGATTCCTCTGATTTAAATGACGCACCATTTACGTTCCAGCTATCCTATGCCCAGCACCGTCGCAGGGTGTCTTAATGCGACTCGTTCATATTTTTCTAGGTGTTCGTTCGTCACTTTTGTTGGAATTCCGACAATATTCCTGTAAATGCTTTGCTGACGGCATCTCGTGTGCCTTCGTACTGACTCATCTCAGCCAGTGGCGTAGTAAGAAAAAAAAAATCGGAGAAGCAATTCGAAGGCATCTCGCTGTGCCGCTTGGGGCCTGTACTTCGTTTCGCCGGGGTCCTGCTATTATCCCAGGGCATTCGTTCTTGCAGTACGGCGTCCGCTGTTTTCCTGGCTATCACCTCATCCGCGGGCAAACTGGTAGGATGCCGAGGCCAATACAGCGATCCCGGGTGGGACGTTACTTCCGGTAGGCAGGCACCCCGACCATCCAAAACCAGTACTTCGCTCTGCATTTCGTGAATTCCTCAGCTGATAGCATTTTACATCTTTAGACAGAGTGATACAGATGGAAATCATCTTAGCAATAGCGCACACCGCTTCCGACGATATCGTTATGTACGCGCTCACAACAAAACAAACAACGAAACATGCTCGTCAACTTCGTCCGGTTCCGTTTTGAGTTCAGCGCAGCAGTGCAGGCGGGATGGCGTCCACTGTCGAGATCCCTTCCGGAGTCCGATTTGCCTCTGCGATAGTTCGTTCTCATTTCCGGTATAGTTCGTCAGCCTGTTAAGGATGACCATTTCCCGAAGTTTACCAAGAGTATCCAGCTGGCATATAGGCCGATACGATGCTGGATCTCCTGGTGGCTTCGCTGGTTTTGGCAGTAACACCAGCCTCTGGATCTTCGATCTATCGAATAGCCCTCGCCCAGGCACTTCTGTAGAACTATCCTGAACATATCACGGGTCACGGCTTTCAGGGCCACGTTTGTGATACTGTCCGGACCGGGAGCTTTCTTCGCTTTCAACCCTTTTGCCTCTATAAGGAGACCGTCGTTGGAGACTCGATGGTCACCAGAACTTCCACCGTCTGCATCAACGTACGATGTAGGCGGCAATGCGGTTGGGTCGTGCTTCGGGGGAAGACCCTTCACGATAAGTTTGAATTTGTTAGTGCACACTTCTGTTGGCGTCGTTGGACCGCTGATTTTTGTCATCACGACACGGTAAGCGTTACCCAAGGGGTTAGCGTCTGGTTCTCTCCTTGTAGCAGGTGACCTTACTACACTTTTTTTTCTCAACGCATCTTCTGGTTTTTAGACAGGCATCCCGGAGGATGATGAGCATTTCGTTTCACCAATACGCCGGACGCCTCGGAAGTTCCTCGGCTCCATTTTCTTAGTTAGTGTTTCCGACAGCTCATCGGCATTCAAAATTGGAGCGAGGCCGTCACTACGAAGTGCTTCCACAAAAAGGTCCTTATCGAAGTTCTTTATTTTCCACTTTCGCTTGCCAGTTGTCACTCTTCGCGTTACAATGCAATTCCGTCGATGATGGATTCCCGGTCGTCTTTACGGAATGTGCAAGCGGAACCTTCGTTGCACAGTCTTACATCAGGGCTTCCAACCTCTTGCGTTGATCAGCCTGTTACTCCACTCCACGGCTCAAGTGTCAAAATCTCCTCCTATAATAGTCGGCGTTCGTCCGACTAACGAGTTGGTTAGTGCGTCTAGCATCCGATTGTACTACTCTGGTGTCCACCGGAGCCCCCCCCCCCCCCCACATAACAGCTTAATACAAATTCGCCACTGATCCTGGCGATCACGAAGTCTTCCTAGGTGCTATCTACCACCCAGTTACCGTTATCGAGAGAAACGTGATACGACTCCGCAATTATTTCCAAGTCGCACTTCGTTTCTGTTGTTGACTGCCACAACAGTTGCTGTGAAATGTCGCAATGTTGAGAATAAGATGAGTTATCTCCATCATCATTGGGTTGCCTTCGCCTTTTTGTACTCTAAGAAGCTTCCCGTCCTTTCCGCCCTCATTTGTGCAGAGCAAGCACTTCTGTTGCTTTATTCAGTCTCTAGTTAATGTCCTATTCTATTGCCACTATACGCCTTCCTCAACCTGATTGGCATCTGGTCTTTCTCCAGGTTACATTGCTCTATTAGTGCGCTCCTCATTTTGTCTTGCGTTGTGATTTCGTCCAGATTCCATGGATTGACGTAGTGTAGAACTGGATATCGACTGAGCATAATCACAACATTTAGTCGTCTGTAGTCTCCGACGAATTTCCAGAACCCGTATTTCTTTGGAACACAGTGTTGCGGACTTGCCTAGGCTGGAGCGGTGATATATTTCCAATTCCATGATTGCCTCGTTTGCTTATTCAACAGCTTGCAGTTCGGATCCAAAGGTAGTCATTGACACTTGCAGAATAGCGATGATCCTGTCATCTTGATTTGATGGGCCACTTCTTGTTGAATCATCGATCGTAGAGTAGATGATAACGTAACCTCAGATCGTATATTTGACCCTTATGGGACCTCACGGAGCTCTTCGCGGACCTATATCTAAATGAATCATCGCTTAACTTCAACTTCGTAGCCGAATCGATAACTCGGCGACGTTAGGATCAACGATAATCCCAATTGTTCGGTGTGTTGTTTGATTTTTGGCCACGTTCATTCGCTTCATGATGGCGTCCGTCTTATCGAGTCGTGCAGTCGGCTACTGATGAGGAGTAACAACCGAGACATCAGTTCCGGTTGTTTTAATCGTACATATAATGTGTGTGATTTTTAGATTTATAAATTTATAGTGTCGAGCTAACAGCACAGCCGGAATATAAATCGAGCGAAGTGTATTGAGTACTGTACTGTTTATAAACGCCAGTCAGTCCCATGTTCCCATGGGATTCCCTTTCTACATGGGACGCTCTTGCGATTATAGGCAGTGTATGCTATTGAAGAATATCGAAATTCTAATTAGAAGTATTCAGTGATAGAAACTAACGAAGATTTACGCACTGGGCATCAGATCTTACTCAATTTTATTAAGTATTTAGCAGGAAAGGAATAATATAATAGCACTAATTTTAATATAAATGTTTTGTCTGGTTCTGTGAAAATTTCGCTCATCACAATGTATAAAATAAGTATATAATATAAACAAAAATATTAAAAAATAATGATGATAATGTAATCTGCTGGGTGCTGCATCATGTAGTCAATAATACTTAAAACACTTTAGCGCCGTAATTTCGCATATTCTGCGGCCAAAATCTCTCATGTCTGTTCTCACTTGTGATGTTCTAGGTCGCATGCACCGACTCCTGGTGGAAGTTGCAATCGCGCTGCCGCATAAACGTTCTTGGACAGTACATACAACGGAAGGTTGCCGGCGTCGGATACTGCATCGCGTCTTCCGAGTGATACTTCTCCTTGTGGAGCTGTAGCAGCCGATAACGGTCGTACATCATGCCGCATTCGTCGCACGGGAAACGCAGCTCGGACGTATGCAATCGCTGATGCGTCCGCAACGAGCTAGCCTTGGTGAACACCTTCGGACAGTGCTGACACTTGAATCCGACTGACGTCACCTTCCGGTTCGAGCGGCTTTTGCGCCTAAACAGGCACTGTTCGCAGTGGTGCGGACGCACATTGGGATGCATTTGAATGTGTTCGTTCCAGTGTTCGCGGGTTTTGAAAATGGCTACACAGGTTGTGCAGCGACACAGTTTGTAAGGTCGAAGGCCAGGATTCAATATCAAGGGAGGTGGTGCTGACGGTGGCAGAAGTGAATGTGGAATGATAGAGTTCCCGTAATCATCTGATTCTGTTCCAGGCTCCAGTTTAACCGGAGTTGCAAGTCCACTTGGTACTGGAGATTCTGATGGGGTCTTCGGAAGCGCCTCTGATGGATGGAATTCGTTTATGTGACGCTGGCAAGATTTCTCCGATTCGTAGCGATCACAGCATACCACACAAACGTAATCTTTACGTTTCTTGATCTTAGACTTTTTCAGTTCTGGAGTACTTTCATCTCGATTAGCATAGCTTTTTTCCATGGAATGCACGGTTTTCTGGTGAAACATTTTATCTCTATCACGCAGGAATATTCGCGGACAGTAATCGCAGCTGAACCGTTTACCAGTGTAGGGAGCATCTTCCGAATGGTACCGCTGTTTGTGTACCTGCAGAGGCCGATTCCGAGCAAACTGAACGCCACACTCATCGCATGAGAAGGGAAGCTGGTTCTGATGGTAGATCATGTGATGTTTTAATGATTTGCGTGTCTTGAACACCTTCAAGCACTTTGGGCACCGATGTAGCGTGACGTTTAGACGCGGAGTCGGTGGAACACTTCCAGCGGATTCCACATCGACCGATGCCTCGTCGTCTTCGTTGGAATTATCCAGTGTCTGTAGTACATCTTCGGGAATGCGTTCCAGCGTAACTACAACGTCACGAATCTCCGGATCATCTTCGATCGATCTGTGATGAGAACATAAAGGTAAATACTATTTTAGAATTATCTACAATTAAACATACAATTAAACTCAATCGGTTTGTCATCACCTATTGACAAAAAAGCATGTTTATTCAAAAAAACTAATTTATGAAGGCACTCGGTTACTTTCAATGTAGAAAAGTCGCTCATGCGAGCGGCCGATCTACAAATCCTTACTAGTAGTAAAACGATGTTCAACTTACTCTGCATCTAAAGCTACCTCATCGCCATCTTCGTCGTCGTCTTGATCGCCGTCGATATCACCTATGTCATCGATATCACCGCCGCCATCGATATCGCCAATGCCATCATCGAGGTCCACTTCTTCGCCTAAATCATCATCGTCCTCGTCGATCATGTCAACGTCCTCTTCGGGTTCCAGTTCCCCATCAGCATTGTCCTCGGTACCCGCAGCACCATCACTTTCTCCGCCGTTGCGCTCCGTCTCTAGTATTTCTCTTTCAACGTTACCGGCACTGATAACGCCATGGGCAATACGCTCGTGAATTTTGATATCCTGTTTTCGAACGAAGCTACGCGTGCAGTAGCGGCACTTGAGGGCTCTGAATTTGCTGTTCTGGCCGTGATATTTTTGCTTATGTGCACGCAGATAGTGCGGTCGATTGAACATCGCCATGCACTCATCGCACCGGTAACGGAGTGAGCCGGTATGGATGAATGTGTGCTCCTTCATTACATAATTTTGTGTGAAAGTCTTGGGGCAATATGGACACTTATATGGTCGCCGAACGTTCATCGAAGATCTAATTGGTTTGATTTTCATCATTCTCGATGCTAGGGGTGCTCGAAACGGAAGTACTGGTTTAACGTCCTGTTGTTGGATTTTTTTCTTATGCTGATCATCGGTATGTTCTTGAAGCATTGCTGACGTGGGGAAATGTTCACCGCACTGAAGGCATTCGAAACTAGGTTCAGCTGGCGAAGCATTCACGGTAACTTCTGTGTGTACGGATGCTTCGCCATCGTCTTCCATCGTAGGACATTGAATAGCTGATAGGGTTTGTTCTATTTTTTCCTTCTTAACCTTTATCTCCTTTAAGTGAACCATTCGAGTATGGGTTTTGCGATCAATTTTACGGTGGAATATTCGAGGACAGAATTTACACCGGAAGCGACACTGAATTGCCTGACAATCGTCTCCTTCGTGATACTTATCCCGATGTTTCTGCAAATAGAAGCGACGATCGAAACGAGAACCACAATCGTCACATTTGTAAGGAAGTTTTCCCTGATGATTTAGGATGTGCATTCGTAACGTTTGTCTTGACTTGAACGTCTTCGGACAAAGGGAACATTTGAGGATACCATCTTTCGGATGCATAAGCCCGATGTGATCTTCTAGTTGTTGAACTGATTGGAAATTCTTGGTGCATAAATTACAGCAGAAACGAGCAGCTGCCGAATCTGGTACAGGGCTTGGCGTTGGAGTGCTGGTGGAAATTGATTTCTTCACTACAGGGGAGGACTTCTCCGGCATTGATGATGTTATTGCTGGTGTAGATCTATCCTTTGAGATTACAGGGCTTGGGGTATCCATTTTATCGTTCGGATTGTACTGATCCGGATGACCCATTTTCATGTGCTGCGTACGATCACCCTTGCGAGGGAAGACTCGGGGACAAAATTGGCATTTCAATCTCAACGGCGGATCTTCGGTCGAATTCTTGGAGTGATACTTTTCACGGTGAGCTTCAAGAGATTTAACCCGACTGAATGTGGTCCCGCAATCATTACAGTCAAATGGAAGCTTTCCGGTGTGAAGTCGGTTATGCTCCCAGAGATTCGCACGGTTTTTGAAACTTCTGCTGCACATATTGCACTTGAAACGGCGCTCACTTGTTTCCGCATTTGAATCTAAAGTCTCAGAACTATTGTTGAGTTGTCTGAAATTCTCAGCATAAGAAGCCAACGTATCTTGATCTGGTTTCACATCTTCCTCATCCGGCTGAAAGGAAGTCTCTTCCAGCAAACTTTCGTTTGATTGTACCTCAACGGAATCAAACCCCTCCTGTACCGACGTGATACGAAGTAACCCAGGCCCGTCACCGTCGTCACCTTCTCCATCGTAGTCGTCATCGAAACTGTTGTCGTCTTCTGAATCCACATGATAGCTAATATTAGCTGCAACAGATCCGACTAAAACTTGTGGCGCCTTCCGTTTCTGACGGATCAAAATATCGTAACGATGACATCGTTCTCGGAAGCGCTGGAATTCTTCCAGCGATAGCGAACACAACCAGCATACCGACGACGCATAATCTTCGTCGACTGTGATCTGAATCCCAGTGCATTCGTGAATCCGATCGATCACTTCTTGACGGGCACCTTGCCCATCGGGGAAAAGAGCCTCCACGTCAATATTAGAGAGGCACAGTCGACAATAGGATGCCGGATCGCCATTTGGCCTGCACGAAAGCAAGATGTGTTTATCCAAATCGTTGTATGTGTGCGTGCGGGAGATGGAGCACGAAAAAGAAACCAGAATTCAAGTGTGAAAAATTAGCTTCGAAAGAGAAAATATTTGATATCCATTTTGGTACTACTTACACTTCCTGCAAGTCGTTCGCAATGGAATCGCTAGCATCCATATATACTAGGTGATGTTTAATTATTAGTGAGCACTATGCTGGGATTTTGTGATTCCGTTTTTGTGTACCAGCAACCAGCAGCGGTCGTACAAGCTTCCTTCTTCTTTTAAAATACGTGAACGCAACTCCTCCGCTCAATGCGAGAACAGACTGTCAACGATCTGTCATGTTTTGAGGATGATGGCGAAAATGCAGCAAGGTCCGTATACACTTCACGCCAGGGATGCCAGCTGTATATATCATTTTTTAAAGTCCAAATAACCAAATCTCGACAAACATATGATTACGGCCTAAAAGCCAACTGTCAAAATCCACTTTGAATGGAAATTCCGGACAATTTTTTTTTTTTTGATTTCATCACAATTATCCAATTGACTAGTCCTATACTACATATATTCAATTTTGAATTTCTTGCCATGTTCTTTTTTGTCGCTTTCAAAAGAAGGCAATCAAAAGGATTTTGCTATTTTATTTAAAATCAATATAATTCCTATTTTCCTGTACTGCCGTTAGAAGCATAACTGTCCCATTTGGTATGGGAATCCCTATACACATGGGACAATTATGCTTCTAACTGCTGTGTATTAGTGTGTTCGACGATTTGTTTTCCTCCACTTGACATAGGTGGAGGAAAACAAATCGAAAATAGCTTTTCGATCGGATTATTTTCATGATGGTACCTAACCAACCGGTATTGTACGTCTCCGGAATAACTTTTGCAGTGGCATAACGCATTTTAACAACATTACAAATACTTTAGGCGAGCTTTTTCAAATATTTAAATTGGCAGACAGTTTTATATATGACAGCTGGAAGAAAACAAACCCCCAATTAGTGTGTGAAATGATTTTGCATAGAACTCTATACGCAGAATTTAATTTATGCATCGATAGCATACTTTTCTATTTGCCTCTTCTGTTGTAAATTTTATGCATTGGACATATTCGATCTATCCACTTACAACAAGTATCCCAAGTAGCAATTATGTTTCTATAACACACTACAAGTGCATTCTAAATTTTAAAAAAGGTCTTCAAGAGCGTCATAAAATCTCAATTGTTACTAGGGATATGCTAGAAAATGCTTAAAAATCACAGCAGAATAGGAATAGAAAGTATGCTATGCATTTTTTTATTTCTCAGTGTATACAGTGTATCATCTGGCAGCACTGCTGATGACGGATGCATGTGCAACATTGCTGTCAAAAAAGTGCATTATGAACATCAATTTCGACCGTGACGAAACGTTTTAAGGTTGACCCGATTGTATTGAATTTATAGTTCGTCTTGGCTGTTTCTTGCTTAATTTTTTTGTCGAAAACGGAAAATCGCTCTGTGTACAACCAATGGAGGACGAAATTATGATCGTGTAAGTTTATTTTTTGCCATTCCGCGTTCCTAACAAAATGTGCTGACTTTACGTTTTCTATTTTGCTATGTGCAGCCCAAGCGGACCACCCGATTCTTTTTGCCGGTTGTGCTTCTCAGAATCAAATGTGGAGTTGTTGCTGGTACCTGGGGTCTTTCCACAGCCCAACCAGCCGCTAGTTGATTTGGTTAAACGGTACATCAACATTCGTTTAACTGATCAGCAGGAAATGCCGTGCGGCATCTGTAGCGCTTGCCGGATGATGCTGGAAGAGTTCAATCGCTTCCGGGAACGTTGTTTGCGATGTGACTTGGTATTAAACGGCGCGGGCGGTCCGTGTATTCAAGAACCTTTGTGTGCTGAAACTTTCTTCACCGATTTGCCATTTCTATGTGATATATGCGATAGCGGATTTTTTTCTAGAGGTTATCTGGATGCGCACAAGGCAAACTTTCACGCCGAAGTAACTGTGGGAGGTGCTATGGATCATTATAGATGTATGCACTGTCCTCGTATATTTGCTTCAGCGGGACATATGCGTCTTCATATGAGAAGCATTCATGAACCAGCTCATTTGAATTCTGTTCCAACAAAAAGAAGAAAAAAGCGTACGGTGAACACCGAACAGGAACCGCCGATTATTCCACCGTTAGTTCCACTTATTGGACGCGAGTCACAATTTGCTGCATTAGAAACTGACATTGTGACAAATATAAATCAAGCACCTAATATAGAACAGCCTATAGTGGATGAAGGGAAAAAGCCGTTTGAATGTTCGACCTGTTTCACTCGGTTCCATTTTATTGGATCGCTCAAAAGACATGTCGCTGATAGCCATTCTAGGCAAGTTAACAAACAGGAGATGAAAAATGCTGCTCCAAATAAAAATCGTGCTCGTGCCAAAACAATTCCTGTTCCGACGATTGAACCGATACCGATTGAGATACAACCATACGTATTACCTTCGTCGGCAGATGACGTACACCAAATAGACGATGTTCAGGTGAATGAGATACTCCCTGAAATTTTTGTCGTAGATGAGGCACAGGAGATGAATCAAGCGCCTAGCCCATTACAGCAGGAACCCACGATATCCGAATGTTTAGTCTTTCTAGAACGCCTGAACGATAATATTATTCCTCCAATCCGTAACTACGAAATTCCGCTTGGAAAATTCTTCCATTCGCTGCAGATGAGAGCACAAAATGCCACCCTCGTTGATAAAACCGTGGAGGACGAGATCAAAAGAATTTATCCGTCACTGTCAAAACAGTCCAAACGGGTGTTCTACTGTGACCTTTGCGGACATCCCTGTCAAAGTCGAATGGCTCTTACGCGTCATATGATGCGCCACAACGACATATCGTTCCCTTGCGAAGATTGTGGTAGGATATTTCAGGACAAGAGCAGTCTGGATCGACACATGCCGCAACACACCTGCGATTTTCCTCATCCATGCGATGAGTGCCCGTTGGGATTTGTTCGGAGAGGCTTACTCAATAAGCACAAAGAACGATACCATGGACCGAATGCGGCACCACTCAATCTGTTCTACTGTTCGTTCTGTCCGAGGGCTTTCACCAATCAACAACAGTTGAAAAATCATCGCGCAGTTATGCACGTCAGCCAGGCGGAGGAGTACTGAGCAGCTTTGGCTGAGTTGGGGAATTATGATTATATATCATATGGTAAGTTACGATTTGTGGAATATATGTTTTCATTTCGGATCAATACAAAGCTATCGGATAGGTTTAGTATATAACCAAACCAAAAAAGCAAAAATACCTTTCTTGGTCTGATGACGGTCTTTGAAGTTGTAGCGTAGGGTTGACTCGAATAAGTGGAATTGTAAACTGTGTAAGGATATTCAGAAAGATTCGTAAAACAGAATAATTCATAAATCTCACCCTAGAAATTGATGGAGATTAAATAACTAGCTCAGATAGTGTCGCATCTCCTGTGTGAAATGAATTGAAAGAATGAACCAACTCCTGTGAACTAGAACGAATTTATTGCAAAGAGATAAAACATTTTCTCATGTGCACAATGAGCAGTCTGAACCACCTTTGTGAATTACACAGTTTTTTTTATAAAAGCTTAGTGCTTCGGATTCTCCTCTTCATTAACTAACTCCACCTTAATGCTAGTCATAAACAGCACCAAATTGGAGCCAGTTAGACACTAAAATCCAAATAGTCACTTATCTTGCTTGAACGCTGAAACAACTGGCTAGTATCGAGTGATGTCTCGGTAGTACGTCACACAGACTTGGCTCAAGAACCTAACTTCAAAGCAGGAAAAATACTGTTCGTAAGCTATTAACTCTCGCTTTTGCGGGTTTTAGCAAAACTGAAATGAATAGGGCTCGGGAAGTGCGACATGCGTGTATCCTGGTAAATTACGCTATTGAGGCTCATCTTTTGTTCCAACTAACCACTCGAGACATGTAAGCAATCGGCAATGTAAGGAAATACGTCTATCGCTCGGCATCCTACGGATGATTTACAGAAAGTAGTCTTATACTGCGAAAAAATAGTCTTCAACTCGTCATTGGCAGTGAAGCGAATATCCATCATATCATCTGGGGCAGCTCTGATATAAATTCGAGAGGCTTTGAGCTGATGGCATCCGCCAGCAGTTCTAATCTGCATATCCTTAATATAGGAAATCGTGCAACCTTTGTAAAGTCTGGCAGAGAAGAAGTGTTGGATATAACACTTTGCTCCGACAGAATTCTGCATGAGCTAAGTAACGGACAAGTTCAAAATGAAATCGTACCTATCTGACCTTAAATTTATATAGTCGATCATCTGAGTGTAATCTTAAATGTACTGGGATATCTATACGGAGAATCTAGCGACATAATTTTACGATTATCTCTCAGCAATAGAACCAATAGATGATTTAGATGAATGTTGTGTTGTAAACCTAACGAACTCATTCATAGTAACATCCTTCGAGAAGGCTTGTCCGATTCGCATTGCAATAACAAGTAGGAGGAACCCCATAGTAGAGGGTTCTTGATTGAATGACATACACTGAAAAAAAATCCAAACGTTAATTCTATTTGCTTCAAACCGCTTAAAATTCATATGAAGAAGAAATGCTATTGTTATCACGCGCACACATACCTTCTATGTGTCAACTGTATAAACTATGTATGCACACACATAAGTTATATGTGCATATTGTTATAGAATGGGGTTTTATGTGGCTAATAGTTATGAAATGTGAATGTAAGATTAATATTTCTTGTAAATACACACATTAGGTTTATGTGCCAGCAAATAGTGTCTATATGCCTCCGTTAATTGCAAAAATCTATGTGTAAAATCAATAGGCATAACGTTTACTTTTTTTTGAGTGTAGGATATGATAACAGCTTGGATTCGGCGTCAGCGCGATGACTCCAGAGCTTTCAGCATAGCTCGCAAAGCCTATAAGAAAAGTCTTAGATCTTCTGAACGGGCTGGCTGGAAAAACTTATATGCAAAAATCTTTAATCCTGATTGAGGTAAGCAGATTAAATAATATCTTCTCAAAATCGAAAGATATTCTCAAATATCGTTACATCCATTTACCTTTTCCAGCTTGTCCAGAGAAGATGCTAAAATATATATAGTTTTAAAGCTTTCAGTAAAGCATTACGATTAATTATTAGCCACTGTTACAGTACACACAGTCTAATATCCATCCATCCCGATGTACAGTGAAAACGAATCACATTAAAAGAAAGTGGTCTTTACGGTGGAAATCATTGACAGATCTTAAACCAACTCATGTTAGTGCTTTGATTTACGAAAGTGAACATGGAGCACATGCTTACGAAAGCCTCCCGTATAAAATTTCACCACGTCAGTACTACAATTTCTGAAAAGGTTCAGTTGTTATTCACGACAACAATTAAATTAAACTATATATTATCTTTTAAATTACCTATTTCTAGAGATGAAAAAATATAACCTGACTCAGTTTTGCTTCAAGTAAAAACAGTATAAGAAAGAGGTAGTAGATCATACCTCTATCGATTTACTTTTAATTAATTTTTTTTATTAGTTTCCAATGTCAAAAGACTAAAAAATGGATTATTACAAGACAATTTTATTTGGGTAATTAATTCATTAGAAATATGCCAACGCAATACTATTTTCACACTGCCTAGTTAAAACCCATTTTAGTGATTCAGGATATCGTTAAACACGTTCAAACACGTAGTGTGAACATAGCATAAGCAATTATAACAACTTGTACCTGAAAATAATCTTCTTGTTTATTATTTTATTGTTCAGAAATTTACACTATGCGGCCTTAATAAGGGTTTTTAATGCTTTTAATTATTAAAGCATTTTATAATTTTGTAACGTGAACGTATTACTATCTTCGGCATTGCAGCATTTATTATTGCCCGCAATTACATTGTAGAACTTTAAAAGAAAAATAAAAAGCTGAAAAATATGCGAATATTGACAAAAGCTTTGTTTCACGATAATAAAATCTCATCTTCGGCAAAAATGTCTACTTGATTGCCACAAACAACTTTGCAGAAAGCCATAAAAATTAAAAAAAGGATCGTGAAAATTTATATTAGGAAACTAGCATTAAGGAGTTTATCGCAAATAATTTCTCAATACCGATTACTATGTAAAGCGTTAGTGTCATCCACAAAAACCTTCTTAGCAGTAATTCCTATAACTTCGATGAAGACAGCAAGTCTCTAAAGCTAAATTATATGAAAAAATAAATTTTCTGTATCACTTTTAGTAGAATTAATTACCCTACTCATTGGATCACAAGATGCCTCTTTTCATGGGCCTAGTTTATAAAATTATTAAAGTTTTAAAACTAAGCTGCAGAATAAGTTTCATGGATCGATCACAATGTCGCTTGTTCAATTGTATATCAAGTAATCATGTGTGGTAAATTATATGAACCATAGATGGAAATATTGAATAATAAGGATAACACCATCGACAGCAAAATGAAGTTTAACAGTTTTACTGGTATGCACGAATGCATAGTTTTATTTTTGTAAATAGACACATGCTCTAGAACAACAAACAAAAATTCGGATGATTCATTTTTCCACATCATGGGGCACGAAACGCTGAACCGTATAGCTCAAAACCGGACTCCGGTGGGGTCTCTTCCAGGAGCAGTTCTTCCTCCAGGTCCACATTGCATGCAACTTCCTCTGGATCGTCGCCTACCACTTGCGAGTAGTACTGATAATCATGATCCGTGACAGCTGCCAATTCCGGGTCAAATTTAAGTTCGACCTCAGGAGACGACGAGCCAATTGTTTCAACATCGTTGAAATGCATGACAGTATCATCGCCATTGAGAAACGTGCTGGTTTCTTCGGTGGAATCACTGTCCTCCGGACTGGACTGGTGCTCCATGTTTGTGTGCTTGCGATCCAGATGTTTGAGAAAGGTTTTTTCCGAATGAAAAAAGCCCTGACACGATAAACACCGATGGATATCGTTTGTAAGCGGTTGAACATCATGCTGATCCTGTTGATGTTTTAAATATTGCTGCACATCAGGAAATCGCTCCCCACACGTCCCACACACATATTTCCTAGGTAGTTCCGCATGTACCTGCATGTGTGATTTCAAGTTCTTTTTAATCGAAAACTTCCTTCCGCAGACTCGACAAGTGTGCTGAAGTAGTTGCCCTGGCCGATGACGAAGCTTTTTATGTTCATTTAGGGCATCCTCTGTTTCGAAGCGGGAGTAACAAACGTTACATTCGAACATCAGCTTGTGAACTACGGCCTCGTGCTCATTCCGCTCGGCCAAGGTTTCAAAGTGTTTCTTACACACACAGCATGGATTGCGTCTCTTCCTTTTTCGGTCGAACTGTTTGTTTTCTAGATTGGCTACCAATTTCATTTGAAGAATCCGCTGCTTCGCGTGTCTTCCCATATGTCGCATGAAATTCTCGTAATGGCGAAACTTTTGTTCACATATGGAACATTGGACGTAGCCCCCATATTTTGGATGGACTGTCCGGAGGTGATATTGATAGTCCGGTTGCGTGGGTAGCGTTATACTACATGCTTGGCACGTTTGATCTCGCCTATTCGACGATGTTCCAGATTGGGGGAAGACAGTTCCAACTGGCTGGCTGGGCGTAGTCGTGAACTGTGTACTAACAGACGGCGCCAGTGCTTCACGAACTACGTTAGTTTCAATTGGTTGATTGTGAGTAATTTTCGACTGCGTATTAACTGATGGTTTCATTACCTGACGAACTACAGTGATTCCAATCGGCTGATTTTGAGGAGTATTCAACTGTGTACTAATTGGCGGCACTAATGCGTCACGGACTATGGTAATACCAACCGGTGAATGGTTAGTGGTTTTCGACTGTGTACTAATTGGCGGTACCCCTGATTGGACTACGGTAATTCCAGCCGGTGGATTGTGCGTAGATTTCGACTGTGTACTAATTGATGGCGCCACTACCTCACGGACTACGGTGACTCCAACTGGCAGTTTTTGAATAATATTCGACTGTGCGCTAACTGAGGGCATCGTTACTTCACGGACTACGGCAATTCCACTCGGATGGTTGTTGGTAGTATTCGACTGCACATTGCTGACTGACGGCGCCATTACTGCGCGGACCACGGTGATAGGTGTGTTCATCATTGCAATCCGTGGTGTGACTAAGGTTGAGGGACTTGATGTTACAGTCTTTCCTATGTTCCGAAAGTCTTTAAGTGCTTTATCGTACACCCGGCATCGTTCCCGAAACTGCTGGACACTTTCAATCGACACGCAGCAACCATAGCATAAAGAGAAGGGAGTATCGTCAACTACGGTTAGCTGGACACCAATATTTTCTACGATTGTTTCGATCCAGGCTTCAATGTCCGATCGTAGTTGTACTTTTTTGAACAGGGTTTCCGAAAAGCATAGTCGGCAGTAGGATAGCGGATTCCCCGTGGGTCTGTTTAATTGGACGAGATGCAGTGATAGAAAAAAAATATGTTAATCTTCATTCTACTTACATTACTGATGGCGGTGCTATAGGTTCCTGTAATCGGGGACTTATATCAGTTTCCCTTCTCGGTCGAATCCTCATTTTCTCCATTGGTATCAATGAGAATTTGTCGAATTGAATGAAAAAACAAACATTTGACTTGTTACTGAGATTCTTGTTCAATTAAAATACTTTGTGCATCGAAAAGTGCTGTTGTTTGCATGTAGCAGAATTTTGAGTGATGCTTGACAGCTACTCGAGGGGTACTCAAACAGTAATTTGATGCATTGAGTGCAGGGGGGTGTCACTCCTGTCATCCGCTATTGAGATATACAGACTTTGACAGTAGTCTACATATGTGGGCCTAGCATATGTCGCCCGTGCAATAGCATTGGGTTGTTTTGATTTCAACAAAGGCAGATGTTGGCTAGGACAAAATGGCTGCCTAGCAGGAGCCTGATTGAGTGTTCTTGTCGGCCGGTCTCACGAACACTAATACAGTTTCTTGGTTGAAAACAATCCCGTTTGCTTTTTGCGTCTTTGTTTATTATTTTCCACCAGCTAGTGATGTAAATTTGTGTCATGTGACGTGTACGTACACGAGCCGTAGAAAAGTCTATGCATTCTAGAGTGAATGAGGTTAGCCTACACCGGGCAAAATTTACGTTGAATTTCCATAAAAACGACTTATGATTTTCAGACATAAGGATTTTAAATGGATTTCATAAGTTTGTCTTATGATTTGGAGGGGAAACTTTCCAAATCCATCTCTTACTATTTTCATAAGACAGTCTTATGAAATTTATGATAATGTCCGAATGAACGCCATAGGTGTCCATTTATGAAAATTTCTGACATTTTTAAGTAGAAAACATGGTAGAAAAAGTTATTTTCATAAAACAGTCTTATGAAATTCATCACAATGTTCGAATGAATGCCATAAGTTTTTTATTTATGTCTACTATTGTGCATTTATATAAAAACAATGTTCTTACATGACTGATATTTCTCGAGCGTTTTCGATAGAGTGAAAAAATCAACTGTCAAAATAAACCTTGAGAAGAAATTCGGGACAAATGAACCCCCAGGTATAGATCTCATTAGAAGATTGAGGAGAAAACTCTCTTACTAAATATTTAAATTTATACATAATGAGCATCGCTTCGTCGCTATTTTCCGGAAAACTGGATTTAGACAATAAGGTTCATAACTGAATGATTATGTTTACTACTTCTAAACTGATTTTGATAATTATACGCGTCGCGATAAATACGCGCCAGGCACTAATTATATGCAAAGTTTATTTCAAAGTTCATATCAATGATAATCGGATTTCTTCAACAAAAGTCATAACCATGTAAATTGATTTAATCCACTCAGTAATTTATTGAATAAATTGGGCAATTATTTGAAATTTTGTTTCAATTTCTTTAAAAACCTCGGTTATTTTGCTACAAAACGCAACTAAAAGGCACTGGCTTAAAACTATTAGCTCCTGGTTGGACTTCTATGCCACTACTGAATTCATAAGATGCAATTATGAACTTTTCACAAAAGTGACGTTTATGAAAAATTGAATATAATTTTATAGAATCAATAACAGATCTCGTACGGGTTTCATAAGAAAAACTTATGAAATTCTTTAACGCATATATTGGAGCAGAGTCATAAGACTGTCTTATGAAATACATAATTTGAACTTCCATGGAGTGCATGAATAAAGATAAATGTCTTCATAAGCCTGCCTATGACATTCGAAAACGTTTGATGGCATCGTCAGAAGGCTGGTTCATATGCCGAGACTTATGAAATTCTCAGGTGCTTTTTCCTCGGTGAGGAATATGCCGCTTGATGGCATAATGCCTATTTTGCATTATCAGCATGCGACGTACACTGCAAAAAAAACTTTACACATTTTATGTATTCAAATTGTCCATTTTCGGAAGTTATTCGAGCTGTCAAAAAATGGATACTTTTTGTTTCAAACAATGGGTACTTTTTATCTATTTCACAACATCTCGATGAGATAATGCCAATGGGTATATTGATCCTGATAATGGGTGAAAAATCCTTTAAGAATAATTTCAAGCGAATTAACCTGCAAATTGTGGATCGTAGCGGAACCCGCACATTATCGGCTCGTAGCTGAAACCGTGGCGGAATCGGAATATTTCGGCAGTGCTTCGAAAACAACGCCAGTTTAAACCACTGAGGATGTTGCAAATATGCGCCAGTTCCGCATTTTTGACTGCTTTGGAAGCCAACGAAAATATTCTGACCAGTGACAGGTTTTAATTAATTTTGTGGCTTTAGAACAGAATCCCTATCGAGATTCGTATACTTTTTAATTCTCTTTTTTTTTAAATTCAGAAATAATTCTATTTCCAATATCTTTCATTCTAGGGCGATTTTCATGAATGGGTGTTTTTTCGCATTATATTGTAACTGTTCTGCAAAAAATAATGGATGAAACCAGCCCCCTGCTAGTCAGCCATTTTACCCTAGCCAACATCTGCCTTTGTTAAAATCAAAATAACCCAATGCTATTGCACGGGCGCCATGGGCCTAGATACGGCTAGGCCCATCATATGTTGACTACTGTCAAAGTATGCATATCTCCATAGCGCATGACAGGAGTGACACCCTCCTGGATGAAACGTATCCAGGTTGACGTACAAGATCTGTACCTAGGGGCACATCACTCTAAGAATGTAAAACAAAATTGCATCAAATTAAAAAAATGCATTTAATTTCCATTTTTGCATCAACTTTGCACTCCCTCTCAGAAAAGTTTGTTTAACAAACGTCCTACGCTGATTCACTTTGTTCTAACTTTTGCTGAATGTAGGGCAAGTTTTTTGTAGGGTTTTGACGTCATATACGCAACGCAAAGTACATTACACGCAACACAAAATACATTATGAATTTCTATTTTAATGGAAAGAAATGCATTTAATTTCGCTGATTTTTAAAAATGCATCACAAGTGATCTGCCCCTAGGTCTGTACTCATAATTGAGTACAAGCTCTTTACCCATTAAGTGGATTATTCCACTTTTATTAAAAATGGGTAGTTTTCTACGCATTAATGAGTACTTTATTTTATCGTGTACCGTGAAAAGGAAACCATTTGATAATTTGAAAACTATTTCCAAACAATTGATATAATACGTATTGCAATTACTACAGATATAACTGATACATACGATCCACAATTTGCAAGTTAATTCACATGAAATTATTCTTAAAGGATTTTTCACCCATTACCAGGATCAATAGGTTTGTTCCAGTACACGGAAGTCACTCCGGAGCAAACAGGAGCAAAAAATACTCCGTTTTGCTACCAGAAGAAGAAAAAAGAGAAGAAGAGAGTACAGAAACGATTTTCTCCGGAGTTCTTCCAGTTGCTCCTGATACTGGAACAAACCTAATATGCCCATTGGCATTACCCCATCGAGAGGTTGTGAAATGGATTAAAAGTACCTATTGTTGGAAACAAAAAACTACCCATTTTGTTGACAGCTCGAATAACTTCCAAACATGAGCAATTTGAATACATAAAATGGGTAAAGTTTTTTTGCAGTGTAGCCTACCGCTCGCCGGTATTAACGACGCTGAATCCCTCTGGATATAAAGACTCGACACGTCAATCATTTGTTTACCACTTATCTGTCAGTGTCATTCCAATCGAGCACGAGACCTGTCACTGGTCCTCGTTCCAGAAGGATTCGAAGCGATTTTCTTCGGAATGAGGATTTTGACTGGTCTCGTACTCGATTGGAATGACACAGATAAATAATAAAAATAAGATAGAAACGGCGAGTCTTTATCCAGAGGGATTCAGCGTTTTTAGCCGGCATGTATTTTTACCCGCCTAGCTGCCATTTCGTTTATTGGACTGATTTGGTGTGAAACGCGCAATATCTCAACATGAATAAACTCTAAAATTATGGTATCGTATTAAAAGTGCAAATAACTCGCGGATCCTGATACTATTTTTTACAGTGTTTTATGTAGTTGCATATTTTTCAAACATTTTGAATTTATGCGAAAGAAGGAGGATGAAAACAAAAGAGTTGCACTATGAAAGTAAGTAAATCCTCGCCCAAGAGGAAGAGTCGACGTGATTCCACGACATCATATAGTACCGGCAGCTGTAGTAGTAGCAGTAGCGGTTCTTCCGGCGAGAGCTCTAATCGCAGTAGCAGTAGTAGTCCTGAGCGGAAGAAGCTCAAGAAATCATCAAAAGAGGACTCCGTCAACAGAAAGACAGAACGAAAACTGAAGAAACTACAGAAGAAAGAGGCTAAACGAGAACGAAAAATTGCTAAAGAACAAAAGAAAGCTCTAAAAAAGCAGCAGAAGATAGCACGGAAAGCTGAAAAGCAGCTGCGCAAACAGGAGAAAAAAGAAGCGAAGCGAAATAAACAAAACCCGTCATCCAGTCAACCCTCGGCGCCACCAGCACCGGAAGATGACTGCGGTGTACCACTTCAGCTAATGGACACGAAAGCCCGGGCACCGGAAACTAGAGAACAGTATGAGGCAAGGCAAGCGGTGATTCGACGGGTGGTCGATCCGGAAACCGGTCGAACCAGGTTGGTCAAGGGCGATGGGGAGATCATCGAAGAATGTGTCACCAGAGAGCGACACCAGGAGATCAACAGACAGGCAACAGCCGGCGATGGAGCCGAATTTCAACGGAGAACAATTGGATGGAATGTAGATTGACTTTGACATAAAATTGATATTACGCAAAATTGACCAGATAATTCTTTGCCAATAAATCTAAAATATTAAATCGTGTACAGCAATGATGTACAGTGCAAACTAACAGATTTTCGTACTCAATAAAATTACAAACCACAATTTTTGGATCATGTCGTAGATATATTACAAAAAAATTGCCGTCTTTGGCATAGAAACGAATGTATTCTGATGCTGTCTAATGCCATGAGGTTTTACCATGGGATTTCCGTTCCCTCGCCTAGAGTGACGTTAAGAAAATTTATAGTCACAATCATGGCTACATAATAGCCTATCAAAACCGCAGTACTACATTCCGTTGCGCAAGTTGACCTTTTTCGACAGATCTAGCAGTTTAGCCAGTGTACAAGATTAAGAATTTCAAACACTAAAAAATCTATTATGAAGCTTGTTTTATTGAACAGAGTCAAATAAATAAACATGTACCTTAACCGTAGCAGCAAGAGAAAATTATTCGCCTAGTATTGATGGTGGAGTGCACGGTCGCGGATCCTGCGTCGACCTTAGTCTCCATTCAATGCACAAAGAACAGTCGTGGGGTTTCACATCGAACGGACGATCGTGCTGTTGTAGGTGCTCTAAAAATTGATCGATTTGATCAAAAATGTCACTACAGACGTCACAACGACACAACAAGAACGGTTTTGGCGCTGATGCTACAGGATTGTCAGCTGTAGCGCAGCACTGCTGCAGGTGGGTAGTAAAATCGGGCAGATCGTCAAACTGTGCGAAACAGCCAGTGCAGATTATTTCGGCCGGGTCTACCTGAGCTTGTGGAACTGGTTGTAGGCGTTTGTCTTGTTGATTTGTGTTAAGTTTTTCCAGAGATGCCATGAATCGACCGTTTTGTACAGTCCGAGACGATGTGCTCTCATTTGTTTGGATTATCCTGTCTGAAGATGGCTCTGGCTTTGGGAGAATTTTTCGGAAAAGGACGACAAATTGTCCGTTATTATCAATTCTTCGGACTCCGCCTGTGGAATTATGTATTAACTTATCCTGTGGCGCATCTGCACGAGAAGTTGACTGCTGAGAATGGTGCGAGGGTCGTATGCCAGGTAAATTTGGTATTGGTTTATCCGGATGCAATGCCTTAAGGTGAAAAATGTAGCGTCCCTTATTTGAAAACATTCTGTCACAGTATCGGCATTTGCCAAACATAGAAGTACGAACCCGGCAACCATCCGTTTTGCGATGAGCCTCTAGCTCATGTGACCTTCTGAACTGTATTCCACACTTGTCGCAACTGATCATTAGCTGTGTTTCGTGTCGCAAAGCATGCTCTCTGAGCTGTAGGTAGGTGGGAAATTTCTTACAGCAGACAGTACAGTTGAATCCACCGTTTTCATAGTGCATTTGTGCCAGATGACTCTTAAGATTTGTGGCAGTACAAAAGTTTCGCCTACATAAGCAACACCAACCAATACTCCTTGGATTGACCGAATCGTCTTTGTCGGGAAACAATTCGGGATGTATCTCTGCCAGTCTCTCCTGCTCCAATGTTTCTGGTGCAACTACCGTCATTTCGTCATCATCTTTCGCTGTTAATGTCCGTTGGGACCATCTAGCGTATGATTCAAAATAGCTGCAATAGAGTCATACATGAGCGATCGAAACAAGGTCAGCTATCGAAAGGATGAAGTTCAAAAAAATTAAAGACGTTTACAAGATACCTCTTTAATGCCAACTCCTTCTCTGACTGATTTACTGAAATATCTTCTTCAAGTTTCACTATCTGTTCTTTGTTGTCCTCGTCCGTCATAACTTCCAATTGAAATGGTTCATTCTCTACATCTGCAACTGGAAGTACTCTGTAAAAACAGATTCGTTATATGAAAGCAAAAACTCACTCGTATCATCCACAACGAATTCCATTTTCGGTGGTACATCCATAAACACCCGATCCTTAGGGTAATCATAGAAAAGAACTAGCGCCGTAGGATCCTCCTGTCGCTTCTGCTTAAGTGCCTCATCGCAGAGACGGCACTGTTCGCGGAAATCAAGTATTCGTTCCATTTCCGCTGTACACCGCCGACATACTGCACAAGGAAAATCCTCATCCAGCTTGAGCCACACACCTAGACAGGAAACAATAGTATCGATGAAGGGCCGATCCACCTCAGTTCCGTTGGTACGGATGACCCAGTGCATGTTCTCCAGCGAGAAGCACAGCCGACAAAACTGGGTCGGATCGTTAGATGGGCTGGTTGAAAGAAAAAGAAACATAGTAAATTAAATATAGTGGTAGTCGATTAAAATGAAAATATTTACACTTCTGGAAGGGCTTCTGCCATCGAAAAATCCCCGGTGAAAAACTTTCGGACAAGATGGCTAACAAACGCTGATGGTGATCGATTTTATATGATTTTATATTGTTTACGATATACGTCACTTTGGCATTTGAGCTGAACACATGTTCAAGGGGTGCGCAGATGATATAGGGTAAACCAGCCCCCTGTCAAGGACGACGTCTCTGTACAGCCAACATCACTGCCATGAAAATCAAAACATTAATTTTGAATCGAATGATTAAAAGCTGTAATTAGTTACTAAATGTCGATTTTCTGAATAATATGGTATTAAATCATCCCACAAGATGCAAAACATCGTGTGGAATGTTTGAATATCGTGTATAGAGCCGAACATAATTCTTTGTTTGGGGCTTTATAGCTATAACGCCCCATATATGTTGGTCGCTGTCAAACTCCATATGATGGTATAGGGTTGCCAGAGGGCTGGGGTAAACATCGTTGTTTGGTTTCAAGATGATAATATAAGAGGTGAAAACATATGCCATTTTTAAGTAAGTTGGTTTCTTGCTACACGGTAAATTTTTTTACCCATTTTATGTATTCAAATTGCCCATTTTTGGAAATTATTCGAGCTGTCAAAAAAATGGGTATTTTTTGTTTCTAACAATGAGTACTTTTCTCGACAAACATATGATTACGACCTAAAAGCCAATTGTCAAAATCCACTTTGAATGGAAATTCCAGGCAAACCGTTACTAGTCGAACACAGTTCACAACAGTTTATGAAAGAAAAAACTTTTCTCTTTCATTTACAACCAACATCTGTGATTGGCGTGTAACGGTTTTTCCGGAATTTCCATTCAAAATGGATTTTGACAGTTGGCTTTTAGGCCATAATCATATGTTTGTCGAGTTTTGATCAATTTCACAACTACTCGATGAGGTAATGTCAATGGGTATATTGATCTTAATAATGGGTGAAAAATCCTTAAGAAATATTTCAAGCGAGTTAATCTGCAAACTAAGGATCGTAGCGGAACTTGCAAATTATCGGTCTGCATCGGAGTCCGCGGCGGAAACGGAACATTTCGGTAATGTTCCGAAAACAACGGCTGTTTAGACTACTGAAGATGTTGCAAATATGTGCATTTTTGAGTAGACTAATTTCCCGTCACGGGATTTGAAATCCCGAGCTCCATTTAAAATAAACAGGGACCAAATCCCGTGACAAGTTTTCCGAACTGTAAACTAGCCTTAAACCCAACCGTGGGAAACGTCACGGAATTTTAAAACTCGCTACACAAAAATCCGACCGGGAATAATTCAACATAAATTGTTTCCGACGGGGAAAATAGTATTTTTAAAATTCGATGCTAGTTTGATACTGTTGGTATTTTTTAGAAGCAGCAGAGTTTTTGGTTTAAAATTCTCCCTGATCAAATCCCGACACAAATTTTCTGAACTGTAAACCTTTAGCCTAAAAGCTATAGTTTACAGTTCGGGAAATGGGCCACAGGATTTGTATCGGGATTTGATCATGGAAAATTTTCCGCCGAGATCTCTCCAAACCGTCAAACCAACAACTGTGCTGCTTCTTAAAAAATCCAACAGTATCTGAATAGTACCGAATTTTAAACCTAATAAAAGCACCTTTTTCACCGTCGGAAACAATTTTTGTTGAATTGTTCTCGTTCGGATTTTTTGTATGTTTTGAAATTCCGTTTTCCGTGGTTAAGTTTACACTTCATGAAAGTTGCAAATTTGTGTGATGGAAATTAAAGAATAAACCCTTTAGGATGATCAACGTGCCAAATTTTAAAATTTGAGGTGAATAATGGTATGGAATAAAACAATGATTATTCGTTCAATTATGACGAAAAATCACGTTTTCCAATGTTTCTGGACGTTTATCATTATATGACCTTTTCGTATGTTATCTCTTGTGTGGCCGTGTTTTTGAAATGGAATGCAAAACTCGTCTGTCCAATGGAAGTCCCACTAGCGAATCAATGCTATCAATCACTTCAATTAGGCAATCCATTAGACGTTTGCTTGACAATTCAGCGGTGGGTTCTGTCAACAAGTCTACTCCTGCGAACAGAAAAACTCGTCCGACAAACAACTTCGTTAGTCCGATTCGTTTGATGTTGGATCGAATCAACGATATTGTCGGACGTCGCACCCCTCGGAGTAACGTCAGAATAAGTAAACAAGAAATAATCAGCTGATCAGAAACGTCTCATGGATTGCCTAATTGGTAGTAAGGCAAGACAAACTTATTCAAGTGCAAAAGCTTTTCGATTAGACGTGATATTTTTTTACCGTGTACAATGAAAACAAATCGAACTGTCAAAATTAAGTTTCGCTTACTCAGAGATGCCAGATTTGCAGACAAGTCTGCAAATTCGCAGACTTTTAATTTAAGCTGCAGATTTTTTCGATGACGCAGATATTTGCAGATTTTTCCGTTTGGTTGCAGATATTTGCAGATTTTTTAGTTTGGTTGCAGATATTTGCAGATTTTTGAATATAAAGGCTCTTGGTTACACTAGCTTGCCGAACATTTTTTGTACTTCCCAGACTTTTAAAATTATTATTGCAGACATTTGAAAAAAGTACCTGGCATCTCTGCGCTTACTGGATGCGTGGATTTTCCGGATTTTCGTCAGGTTATTAGTTAGACTGGACCTATTTGTATTTTATTATTCTCACGTAAGTCTGTTAGTTTACACCGAGTTATAGGACTAGGAAATAGTTGCAGAGTTAAAATACACATTTCTCCTAATGAAGCAGACAGCCGAAAAATTTGGTAAGTTACTAAGCTACTATCGAGTTCCTTCAAGCTGTGGTATCTGTAGCTTTTGGTTTTGTTTCCTCCCGTAGATGTCGAACGGTACTTTCTCGGCATTTTGGACAAAGATGATAGTCTATCATCCGGGATTGCTGCTATCAAAACGTTGCTGATGGTGTTGGAGAAAACTAAATGTAAGTGATTTATGGTATTATTTCAACTTGCTAGCAACGTTCTGAATCAATTTACCATTTAAGTTGACACCGTACAGGAACTGCACTCGACCATCCAGGCGGCGGTGCAGTCCATGCGCAACACGAACAAACCGATGACGTCAGTTGTGTCCGGAAGCGAACTGTTCTCGCGCTTTATTACGCTGGCAAAGTTTGACGATAAAACAATGGCCGAAGTTCGACAGATTATGCTGAGCCGGGGAAAACTTTTCCTAGACAAGCTGCTGGAAAGCCGGCACATCCTTGCGAAACAGGCCACCGGCTTCATCAGCGATGGGTGTCGCATTTTGACCCACTCCCGGTCACGAACGGTACGAGATACGTTGATACTGGCGGCAAAAATGAACAAACGCTTTCAGGTTTATTGCACCCAGAGCTTCATCGATAAGCAGGGGTAGGTGAAATAAGAAACTGGCAATGTAAAAGGCTAAGGCTTGTATTGCAGGGAACAGATGCAGAAAGAGCTGGAGGCTGAGGGAATCGAGTGTACACTGATTCTGGACTCGGCGGTCGGTTATGTGATGGAGACGGTTGATCTGGTGTTTGTCGGAGCCGAGGGAGTCGTGGAAAGCGGTGGTATCATAAATCGGATCGGAACGTTTACGATGGCCATGTGTGCCCGGGAGATGAAGAAACCTTTTTACGTGCTTGTGGAAAGCTTTAAGTTTACCCGGTTGTATCCGTTAAATCAGCGAGACCTGCCGGATGATTATAAGGTAGGATATGGTTTGAAAATGAGTTGAGAGTGTCAGTTTAATGCGTTTTGTTCCACAGTATCCCAAAAGCAGCCTAGGAGATATCTCGAAAGCGCATCCGATGGTGGACTATACGCCACCCGTTTACATTACGCTGCTTTTCACGGATTTGGGAATACTGACACCTTCGGCTGTTAGTGATGAGCTGATTAAACTATATCTGTGAATAAATTTTATCGTTTTATAAAGAAGCGGTTTTTGATTAGACTGAGAAGACAATTTAATGTTGATGGGGCCTAGTGAAATTTTCCAGACAGTACTACATCTCCGGATGCAGAGTGTATCGAGGTTTATTAATTAGCAACGGTTCATGACTAATTCAGTCTTCAGTCAGTATCCACGATTGCCTCAAAGCTACGCGCCACATTATCAACTTCGACGAAGCAAAACTAAACTGAAGAAACAGCAGGAAATCGTACTCCTCATGCAATTTTGCCTTTTTCTCGCCTTTCAAAGCGATTTTAAACAACTGACAAGAGAACCCATCACCTAGCCGTAACCCTCAGAGGATCGAAAGATCTTTAACGTTATGAATGGGCTAAGAATCTTTAAAAGTCGACTCAAAATCAAGCGTAAATGTCGATTCTAAAACGGAAATGTCCGCTCTAATAAATGTATACTCACTGGATGGATGCCTCTTGTTGAGGCTTTATATAATAAAATTCGGTATGTTGCCAAATGACAGCAGTATGCATTTAAGGGTTAAGACAATGTGCTTATTGAATTGAATTTTAAAATCAAATTATGTAAAATTATATAAAATTAAATGAAGGTAATTGTGATAAGCGTGCACGACATACCCGACAGAAGGTGTGCGCGGTATACCCGACAGAAGAAGGTGTGCGACTAAAAACACTCGCTTGACAAGCAAAAAATTTTCTGCCAGCAGACGGGACCAGGGTGGCCAGACCTACCGATTTATCGGTAGTCCTACCGATTTTGGTCTTCCCTATCGATTCACAGACGACCAAGGCAAAACTACCGATATTTTGTTATTCCTACCGAAAACTACCGATTTTATTGATTTTGGACACATCCTACTCAATATTCATTTTTTGGGTTGGATTTGGTCTGAGATCTGTGTTGTCAGTATTTTACAATTCTATGTCAATACTACGTTTTTGGGACAACAACCCGGCCTACCGATAAACTCTTAGTGACCCTACCGATATTAAGGAATTCTATGTGGCCACCCTGGACGGGGCGTAAGTAAAAACGTCAAAGATGGAAAAAAAAACATGGAAAATGGGAAAGAGCAATGGCGCGTTGTTGGTGAGGTGCTTTTTTACGTTATTTTTTCTTCATCGGCGTGGTCAGAGCTATTTTTGTGAAAAACTCCGCATTTTCAACATCTTTCTGAATCAGTGCTAGTTGTTCTGGTGGGAAAAAGTGATTTTCTCACAACCGGTAAATCGTTCAAGTTAAAGCACGGTTCTCTTGATAGAAAAGTAGACGTCGCTATCGCAAACGACACCTGAACCGGGCAGAGACGTTTCCCACCATTTTCATCGGGGTGCAAATCGATGAGTCACCGATGTGCCGTGTGGAACAGTGGTAGAAAAAGGAGTTCAGCACAGTTTCCTAGTGGATGGAAGGAGTACGACAACACGGCAAAAGAAGCAAATGAACTGCCGCTGAGGAAGGGAGGCATCATTACCTGGAGGGATGGCACATTGACGGCTGCCGGCAGGACCGGTTTGCTTCCGGACAATTTTGTGCAGGTGCTGGAACCAGACGATACTAATCAACTCGTTTTGAAGAATAAAACTGTCACCCAGAATATAAAGTGTAAAGTTATCTAAAGCTGCCGGGAAAACAAACTGGATGAGCGGATACTGACGGCTGGTGATGTTATAAGCGGATCCTACACGAGCAGACATTATAGACAATAAAACATGTTGATCGATATATTGATGGTGTAATGTCAACTTGAAAATATTGATTCTGTAGAATTTAAGTAGGATTGATGGATTGAAGCAGTCTTGTCAATATATTTATTGACAATATTTTTGTCTCGTGTAGGGTCCGCTATAGATTTCGCGGGGGCAGAGGAAAGTTGGTGGCGAGGTAAACGGAAGGAAAAGTTGGCGTATTCCCATACAATTTGGCCGATGCAATTGAATGAGCCTTACCAACTTCGGCCAACAGAGCACAACGGCGAGGAAACCTTCAAGCGACTCCCGGGATCGTATGATGACGACGGCCAACGTTATTAAGGTCAGTGCACCACTTTTTACCTTCTTTGAGAACCATTTGTGATTTGAGGCAATTTTGTGACGAGATTTGGGTACAGCCAACTTTTATTTTACAAGGTCTATATGCTACTGATGAGAAGAACTAGAAACAAAAAAAATAAACTTCATTAATGTTAAGTATGTGCCCTTTTATATACGAATTTGGATACACCGCAACATGCTGCCTAGGGAGAAATAGTGTTACTGGAACAGGATCTTCCCTTCAAACATTTGTTACAGTAGACCTCGATACACAAGCGAAAGACTTCGGGTGATATAATCACTCAAACACCGGTCCAAAAAGACATTTTTGTAATAAAATATGTATCGATACCTTTAATGTTTGTAAATATTATTACGGACTGTTTTTGATTTGCAATTTGCAGCAAGATTGAATTCAAAAACCTAATTACATACAATGTTCGATCGGCAGAGTAGCGTTTGTTACTGTAGAATATTCCCAACTAAGCAATTTTTCAGCATAGGTTACCGTATTAAATACGCTTTTGTGTTTCTAATGGGTCCTGTTGCCACGGATCACGGTTAAGGAAACCATTATTGATTATTATACTATATTGTAGTGACCTTTACCTTAAAACTTACCAAAACATGTGTGCGTTTTATTATTACAGTTTATAAGGCCTAACTTATATTCGAATCGACTATTAATGAGCCACTTTACTGGTTAAGATTATGCGTCATGATAGATTTTTTTTTGAATGATTTACTAATAAACTGCTTAACAAGATCGATAGATGAAATTCCCTTCGTATCACAACATACTCCTATCTAAGCAAGCATTTCTCAGCTTTTTTGGCCACATTCGAACTCCTACTCGTTTACTGTAAACAAACCTAGCTACCTACCTAAATAACCGTTCAATCAAATCTCGTTTCATTTGCACTTGCGTATAATGTTCGTTGTAGGGCGTTTGCAGTAACTAAAATCTTTAACGGTTTTATTCAACCTAAAACTCTGCCAACTTAGAAATAAGTTAAAACAACAATTAAAATAAAAACTGAACAGTTTCTATCCAGCGTTCAAGCTTTAGCAGCAAACATCATCACCGACGAGCAGAGATATCTAGATCCCACGATGGGCGCTGATGTCTTCTGCCGTCGTCGATGCTTTCTGCCAGCATCCGATGGCAGCTTCCGGCTGCAGGAAAGACACTGTTTCGACCTGTGATTCTGTGGCCCGGCGCTTGCCCTTTGGGGGGCCGTACGCTAGTCCTTGGCACACAGTATCAGCGCATCCACGACGGTGAAGATTTCATCAAAGTGGGGCCGATTCTCCGGTTCGTAGGACCAGCACTTGAGCATCAGTCGGTACATTTCCGGTGGGGTGTTCTCCGGCGCTGGCATACGATAACCCTCGTCGATGCGTTCCCGAGCGCGCGAATTGCTCAAACCCGAATACGGTGTGTCCCCTCGGCTGAAGATCTCCCACACCAGAATACCGTAGGACCAAACGTCACACAGGGTGGTGTATTTACCGAAATTAAGCGCTTCCGGTGCGGTCCATTTGATCGGGATCTGTTTCATGCCACCGGACACTGAAAAGGGGGCAGGATAATTGCTGTTCAACGAGGCCGAATGTTTTAGGCGACTTACCAATGTATTCTTCTTCCTCGCGAGACATTCCAAAATCGGAAATTTTGACGATATTTTCACTTCCAATAAGACAGTTACGGGCGGCCAAATCCCGGTGGATACAATTTTTAGACTCCAAGTATCGCATTCCTGTGATCGTGGGAAAGACGGAGATTAATAGCTACTGAAGCGTAAGAGAGCGTCTACAAACCTGCAGCCGCATCGCGACACATGGCCATCAATTGCTTCTGCACTAGCGTTGCCGAGTTTTTCCGAAGGAACATGAGTAGCGAGCCCCCGGAGACCAATTCCATCACAATCATAATCGGTTGCTTCTGTACGCAGATTCCGATCAGCTTGACGATGTTCGGATGGTCATACTGCTTCAGGATGCGTCCCTCTTGCAGAAACTTTCGCTTCTGTTCCTCGGGAAGTGTCATTCTGCAGGTTTTGACCGCGACCAGCGTATTCTTGGAGGACTTTAGCTTCGCCTTGTACACGTCACCAAAGTTTCCCTGCGGGTGTAGGAAAGGAAATTATTGTAGCAATCCAGACGGACTGGGATTAACTGATAGCAAACTCACCCGGCCGATCTTATCTAAGAGTATCACATCGTCGTTGCTAAGCTCCCACCGTTCCCTTAATACTGGCTTGCGGAGTACCGCCCCGGAACGACCCGTCACCGGTAGCTCCGACTGGTACTGGTGTATGATCAGCTCCTGTATGCTGGGAAATGCTGGACCCTCAAAGCGGAAGTGACCCTGGAATAGGAAATGGAATTACGAGGAAACCGGAATTCGAAACGTGTATCCTCTTCTTTGAAAGAGTTTAGACTAATAGAGCGGTCTATTTTTACACGATACAAGCGAAAATATAGCACGCACAGAACCCAAAATTAAACAAATGGTACCGCTTACCTCCGCCGTCGTCTGCACGATAAAGTGCTTGTGTCCGTTCCAGCAGACACTCAGTACGGTTTGGCTTTCGTCGTTCCGGGTCGTTTCGCGAACCAGAAAGTCACCCTCGTTGCGCAACAGTCGGACCACCTCCTCACGGGGTAACACCCCGTGGAACCATTCCTCCTCGTACAGTGGCCGGTTAGTCGACAGCGTCATCTGTGTGTCATTGTTGTTGTTGTTGTTGTAATGATCGTTTTTATTTCCATTCGATCGTAGCATGCCATTTCCGTGCGCCGCCGGGCAAATCAGAAGAGAAGAAAAATAATTCAGAAAATTAGTTCAGTGGTCTATAAATTCAGCTAAAATTGTGATCGAAAGGTTACTACTATATAAATAAGTGAAGAATACGGGAGATGCGTAGTGATGCGACAAAACAAGGATAAAAACGAAAGGAATGTGCTCAGAAGATCAGCTGCTGTTCATTGTAGAGCGGTGCGGTAGGTACAAACAAGCAGAACGGAAGGAGTTGTTAGGTGTTAATGGCGTCATTCCGCGTGCCAAACGAAGCTATATTTATACGACCGTATGCAAGCATTCAACCAACGCAAAGACCGGGAAAGGTTTAATTGGTTGCCTCCCTAGCAGCTGGGATGTGTTTTTATATACGTTCAGACGTCTGTTGCGATGATGTTCTCGAGTCAGTTACGCACAATAATTCATTCATGCAATTTTCCAATTTCTCATTTCAGTAATGTCAACCTGATTTGGATATGTTACGTACTAATTAATTTAATTTATTTTAACCAAATTTCCCAATGAAAAATTTGTGCAATATTCTAGAATGTAAGTCGTGAATCATGATCCGGGGCAACTTTTTCACGCTGCATCGGTTTTGAGTTTGTTTGAACGGTAACCAAGGTGACTGTCCATCATAAAGTAGGCGAAATAAGGGATCATTAGATTTGTTCCAGTACCAGAAGATACTGGAAGTACTCCGAATCAAGAAATTGAAAATTGTTCCGGTAAAAGCTAATAATGGAGTACTGGAACAAACCTGTTACTGTTGGATTAAGCTGGTACTCGAGTGAAACAATTTCATTAATACGCAAACGCGTAAGCTTACCAACGATTTAGTAGCCTTGCTTATTCTCTACATTTCGGCACAATTTCAAAGAAACAATAGACGAAAAAATACATGTTAAATACAGGTGACCCAAAGCGGCGTTTTCGTTTTAAATTGTGCACTTATTAATAGTCCTATTCGCAACGTGTTACAACATTTCACCACCGGCTATTTGTGATACAGCGCACGTACTCAAATTTTACATTCATTCCATTACTTTACCATCAGGATGGTCATAATTCGTTTCTTCCTAACAGGCGCCTTCGGCTGATAATTACTGTAGTGGCAATCCGTGTCACACGAAGACGTCGATGCCGTTGTGCTAATTTCCGTGATACTCATGACTGTTCTGTTTTTTCCTCTTTTCACTATTCAATTGACTTTCTGTGCTTTGCACACTTTGTAACCGTGTCTGAGATAATTTTACACTTTCACTGAATGATTTTTTTTATTCTTAAAAACCGCTAAAATTGAAATTCACACCACCGGAATCACACATAAAAATCCGATCGGATCGAAGGTCTCAAGTCGTGTTCGCGTAAGGTAACAACACCGACGTATCCCACTTGGATTGGGGCACAAGGTTACAACCGTTCATTAAGACATAATTTTTCTTTCATTTTCGGTACAACCGAGCAGCGAATGGAAAATACGCTCAGCTCCCACTTTGCCAGCTCGAAGCGAAAGAAAATCTGAAATTTAATATTTTAAGCTAACGACGACGACGACGGCGGTGGTGAGACTACACAGCTAGTAGGTGTACTTAGGTTCGTAGTATGTGCGAGAAATTTTGTGCTGGGAAAATGGGAGAGAAGCTGTTGGATCACTCTCGAGTCGAGGCAAAGTGGGTAAAATAGTGAATTGATTGAATGTTGGGAAAATGACAGCTATTTCAGAAGGAGTTAGTGAGAATAGTTATATAATAATTAGAAATATTATTCGAACGTTCCATAATTAGTAAATTATACAGCCTGATTATGCATTACGGCGGATCACTTTTTGGAACGAATGTTATTTACAACAATAACAAAATCAAACGAAAGCCTGCTTCGATCGAACGACATTCGTTCGAAAATATGATCTGTCGTAACGCAGAATAGTACTACGTTCACATTACGACTTAAAACGTGTTTTAACACTATCTAGATGACATTTTTCTTGCTGCTAATTATTATAACGTGTTTTAACTCTGTAGTGCGATCGTAATATAAGGCTGATAGTTGACTGGGAGATGATTTTACTAACGTAATCCATCTACAGATTTTTGAGACATGGATTTCAAATATTTAGATGTCGGTGAAGAGAGAGCAGTGAGTCTAATTATTAACGGTATGTACACTAGGCTCGATGGCGGATACAAGACATGTTGTCTTGAAGTATATACATTTAGAACAACAGCAGATTTTGCTTCAAGCTGCTCTCAACTACTATCCGACAGTTTTCACGACGCCACCCGCGTCCAAACTGGTGTCGAAGGGTTGTGGTTGTTTGATGTATTCTTGATAGTCCCATCATTAGCATTTCGGCTAAAAATTGGCAGGCAGCCTAAATTGAACATTAGAACAGAATATTCATGATGTGCAATGAAAGTATTCATAGTAAGAGCACTCGTAGGAAGACAATGTAAAAAAATAATAAAAGTGATGAACATTCTGATAAGATCCACCAAATATAACTTATTTATATATAAACATCAAATAGATACATTAAATACATTTTTTTATGTTCAAATCCATTTCAAGCATTATATTGGGGCGGGGTTGGTTGATGTAATGATAGCTTCGGAACATGCTTTACCCTTTATACAAAATGGGCCATCGGAATTCAATCGAGCTAACACCTACCCAAATCCTGGAACTTTTCATAGTTGATTTTCTTCAACGAAATAAGTTCGAAGAAAAGTGTAACCCTTTTAAAGGTACTTTCAAAGCAACCCTGAAAGGGAACGGGGTTGGCGAGCCACCTCGGCCCGCTAAAACAACTGCTCTTATCACCGAACCAGATTGCTCCTCAGTTCCTCCTACCTTACGGCATTACTTCGGTGAGGGGTTGTTTATTCCTTCAACAGGATTAGATCATCACTCCTCGATACATCACCAGTTATCGATCATTCACACAAGGTACGCCATTTCTGTATGGCAGTACGAAAACTAGCTGTTGGTCGAGAATTACCCTAAACATCTTATGCTCCAAGAGCCTAACGACCTGTGCAGGGTATAATCCAAACAATATGTGGAATCGTTGGATTATATGGGTTAAGGTTTGTGCATATTTTTTTTATTAGGGTAGTGCTCTTCCTTTACGAGGAAAATCTGGGTGGTAAACTACAGATTGGTCAATTTACTGCCCCTTTTGGCTCCATTGAGCCTGAGCGCAATCCCACTGGACCTAAAAATAGATAACGAGAGAGATTTGGCCCGATCGATGAGAGGGAGTGGTGACGATCTGCTTATAGGAGACATTGGGGGTCGATAGGTCAATTGGGAGGTATTGGAGGCTGTGGCGGAGATCACAATACTATTGGGAATATATGATGACATCATCACAGTTCCTCGATGGCGGAGTGATTGACGCACTCAACTAGAGACTGGGAGATCGCAGGTTCGATTCCTGCTTGAGGACATATCTTTTCTCAGTGTTTCCAATAAAAAGGTGAATTTTCACTGTTTCTTCATTTTCACCGTTCCGGTAATTCTTTCTCTGTCTGTTTTCCAGTGGACACGTCCATAAAAATCCTTAAGAAAAGAAAAAAATACAAACACTCACGTCAAAACAAGAGATATATAACTACAGATTGTTCAATTTACTGCCCCTTTGTGCTATTCAGCACCGCAACTCTACCGCCTTTTGGCTCTCTTCTCGTGCCATTTAGCACCACTTTCTCGTTCAACCGTTCAACTTACAACTCGTTCACGAACTACTCCATTTAGTCCCGCGGGCGGATCTAGCTTACTCCAACGGAGTTTCCCGCCGGTGATGGCTCTCCCGAAAGAGTTGCTCGCTGTTCATCACACCATTTTCGCTGTGATGCGATCATGATTTGCGTCGCCACTCTGTTGCCCACGTTCCACGTGTTTACGTCGCTTATCATTCTGTAGACGACATTATCCGAGTTGTCCGGTCCTCCCATTTCATTTCAAGCATTTAGCTGCAAGTCGCTTCGAACCTCGGATATTCTAAGACAACATGCTACGATGTCCTCTCGATGTTCTCACATTCGAAGAAAAACGGTAGCGTAGTGTGCTCGAACCGATGAAGATACTTCAGGAGCTGCGTCAGGTGAAAGTTCACCTCTCCGCGCTTTCTCTTGACCCACATCGACAAGTTTGGGATGAGCCCTTAGGTCCACTTACCTCTCTCCGTCTTATCCCATTTCAGCTGTCACCTTCCCATCGAATTGATTTTCACGTTTCTCGTGGTGTTTCTCCGATTGTAGCACTCGACATCCTCCGCCAGGGTGATGCAGATGGGGATCATCCTGGCGATAACGCATACTGCCTCTGACGATATTGTTCTGTACGCGCTCACTAGGTAGAGATCACATATCGCAATATCGATGACGAAAAACTAGCTAGCACAGGTCTCCTGTTGCTTCTCGGACCGCAGTTTTCTGGCATGATCCTCGCTTTCGTGGTCTTCGCCGACGTTTCGCAGGCGTAGCCGACGTAATTGTTGATGGTTATATCACTTCCACTCCAGTGCACGCTTCGATGCGATCGATCTGCATCCATGGCGTCGATTTGCATCCACAGAACTGCTTTGCAATTGCAAATCAACAACACCTGCTTTTTGTGGTGAGCTATCTGTAGCTTGACCGCGTTCGGCTAGATCTCGATCGCGTCTATTGTTTTTGTGACCTACCCCTTTCATTTCTAAAAGTGTCTCACTCATCACCGTTAGTAACACGTCGTCCGCGAAACGCTCGATTTTTACATTCCTGGGTAGCCGCATTGTCAAGACCCCATCGTACATCCCGTTCCAGATAGTTGAGCCGAAAATGGAACCTTGAGAAACGCCCGCTGTGACTCCCATTGACTTCTGCCCATCGTTTGTCTCGTACAGCAGCCAGCGTCTGCTCTGGAAGTAGCTCCTCCAGATCTGACATGGATAGTCGGGAACACTCATTCTGTGCAGTTCTGCGGCACTGTTGAACACATTCTTCACGTCTATGGTGACCACAGCGCAGTATCCATTTCCTCTTCACTTCTGTTAAGATGGATTCTCGGCCCTCTCGAGCACTGTCTGATACTCCTTTGCGGAATACGAACTGCATCTTGAACAGTCCATGCTCGCCCTTCGTGCATTTCGTCAGCCTGTTAAAGATGAGGAGAAGTTTCCGAGTGTATTCAGCAGAATCGGCCGAAAACTTTCCTGGCTTTGGCAGCAACACTTGCTTCGGTACCTCCCATATTTCTGGGGAGTTACCATCTTCTAAATGCTACTGCAACACCATCCTGAACATGCCCGGATATGCTAGGATCGCAGCTGGTAGCGCCCCGTTTGGTATTCCATCCATACCGGGATTTCAGTCGCCTCGACACTTCTGCGAGCTCGTTTTTAGTCACTTGCCGATCCTCCGTGTTTAGCCCTTTTCCTTCGTCGTACTGTGTCGGTATCCAGCCAGTTGGATTGTTCTAGGGGAATAGTTCTTCAACGATAATCTGCGAACTTACCCGGGCATATTTCGTCTGGCGTCGATCCTGCATTTTCGCCATCACAACTCGGTACGCGGGGATTGGCGTCTACTTCTTGGCACAGCTCTTTGTGGCAATCTGACTTGCTAAAGCGATCCTTAGCTTTGCGAAACCAGTAAGTTGGACGCTGTCTACTGCGTGGCTCCAGTTTTCGCGGTATTGTGGCGTCACAATCCTTCTTGTTAGATCGTTTCCATTATCCGAAAGAAGTGCCTCAACGAAGAGGTCTTTGTTGAAGGATTTCGCCCTTCACTTTCGATCACCGGTCATCCTTCACCATGTTACAGAAGGGTTCCTTCGGCTGATACGGTAGCGAATCGCTTGATGATCGCTATGGGTATATCTTTCGCATACTCTCCAGTTCATATTCGCCGGCAGTGAAGGACTGTAGAACGTGACGTCCATAATACTCTCTCCCGTCTCTCCGAAATGTGCTAACGGAACCTTCACTGTATAATCGTTCATCTAACTTCGCTAAAGATTCCTGCAGGGTACATCCGCTTGTGTTGGTTAATCTACTGCTCCACTCAACATCCCAGGCATTGAAGTCACCAGCACTGATTACCGGCTTTCGACCGATCAACTGTTAACTGCTCCAGCATTAGACTGAACTACTCAACTATCCACCTGGAGATGCGTAATAATTGCACAGGAAGACGCCGTGGATTTTGGCGATCACCAATGAGCGTTCTACCACTTCTTGAATGGGGAATATACCCATAACTTCTATCGCAGCCTTTCCCTTGCTATCCGCCACCCCGCTACCGTTATCAGGGGGAACTTGATACGACTTTGTAATCAAAGCGACGTTACACATAGTTTCTGTCGTAAATTGCTACAACATGTGCCGTGCGGTGTCACAATGATTTCGATTTATCTGGGTTATCTCCATTACCGGTCTGCAGTAGCCCTCTTGTAGGCAAGGTATTTGAAGCCACCTGTCTTTCGCAAGATTACTCGTTTCACCGCATTTCCGGCACATCCCGGATCTATCCAGACCTTTGCAAGCTCCTGCCAAATGTCCAGAGCTCAAATACTTGTAGCATTTCTTCGCTTATTTATTCACTCGTGGGACGGCTCTCAATGGGCATCGCGAACGTCCAAACGTAACTTTGCGGTTACCGTTAAACGAATCATCGCTGTCTGAGTTCCTTCGTATCCCTTCTTTAACCGGACCGTCATGTGCACCTGGCATAGATTGCACCAGGCCTTCAGCGCACGTCTCAGCACGCTCTAGAGTCGTGATCTTATGTAAGTCATTGCCCACATTCACTGTCTTCTGGCTTAAGGTTTTAACTTCTGCCTCTTCGCCCAGTGATTTGGTCATAATCTCATTTTGCATTTTGTCATTTTGCATAATTGAGCTGTTAATCGTGGGATTCTCCTGAAAATCGAAGAGCAACTCCCAGTTAGGGGTACACCTGCTTCTCCTGGCGAGATTATTGCCCTCTTTGAAGTCACGTAAACTGGCCTGTTCTCCACTCCAACCAGCGAAACCTTAGCCGACGTCAATGCTCGTTCAGGCACATAAGCCCTCAGCGTTTCCGTTTCATACTTCTTCACAACAGACACTAGCACTTTTCGGATTCTGAGTGGTGAGCATTGTTTCTCGCGTCCCTCGAACTTGTGGAGCTGCTTCGCCAAGCACTCCACTGTCACTACTTTCGGCTTCTGTAAGGTTTTGCTCACCCCGCTCTGCTCGGGCTGCTGCTGCTGCGGTTGTTGTTACTGCTTCTCCTCCTCCTACTCTTGCTGAATGATATCCGCTGGCGTTGGTGGTGATGACAGCGTTAGATCCCATTTGGCGAAGCGATTCGCCGCGCCTACTCCGTATGTGTGTGCATGTGTCAATTAATCGCACTCACTTTTTGAGAGGTGGCTGAGACGATTTTTACAATGATATACTCAAATGAAAGGTGTAATGTCGTCATATGCCTTTATTGAATTTTATTCGCATCAGTGTTCCGCTTCCGAAGTTACGAGTTGAAGAGTGCGGTC